>NC_037688.1:41991442-42119381 GCF_003255815.1 Theropithecus gelada
GGATAGATGGATGGATGGATAGGTAGGCGGATGGGTGGATGGGTGGGTGGATGTGTGTGTGGATGGGTGGGTGGGTAGGTAGATGGATGAATGGATGGGTGGGTGGGTGGATGGATGGATGGGTAGATGGATGGGTTGATGGGTGGGTGGATGGGTGGGTGGATGGGTGGGTAGGCAGATGAATGAATGGATGGGTGGGTGGGTAGATGGATGGGTGGATGGATGAATGGGTGGGATGGATGGATGGATGGATGGATGGATAAATGGATGAATGGATGGGTGGGTAGGTAGATGGATGAATGGATGGGTGGGTGGGTGGATGGATAAATGGGTGGATGGATGGGTGGATGGGTGGGTGGGTAGGTGGATGGATGGATGGGTGGGTGCATAGGTGGGTGGGTGGGTGGTCTAGCTGGAGACAGTGCAGCATGATAGGAGTGCAGGTTCTGCCATCTGACTCCTGATCATCTGACTCCAGGAACCCAGAACCTGGCTTTTCCTCTTCTCTTAGCTGTGTGACTGTGATCAACCGACTTAACCACCACGTGTCTCAGATCCTGTCTCAGGTCAGGTTCTGCAGAAGCAGGTCCTGAGATAAAGACTCAGATGTTGGTGATTTCCACCCCCACCATCCCCACCCACCCCCAAGAGAGTTTTGCTCTGTCACCCAGGCTGGAGTACAGTGGCACAGTCACAGCTCACTGTAGCCTGGAATTCCCAGGCTCAGGCAATCCTCCTGCCTTAGCCCCCTGAGTAGCTGGGACCACAGGAGCACACCACCACACCTGGCTTATTTTTAAATTATTTGTAGAGATGGGATCTCCCTAGGCTGGTCTCAAACTCCTGGGCTCAAGCAATTCTCCCGCCTCGGCTTCCCAAAGTGCTGGGATTACAGGTGTGAGCCACCATCCCAGGCCTCATGCCAGTGATTTTTGAAGGAAGTGCCCCAGCAGAAACTGGCAAGGGAGAGCAGGAACACATTGCGGATGGGCACAGTTTTAGGCCAAGTCCCAGGCCTGGCCTCACCCCATTGGGAGCTATGAAGGGTGAGTTATGCCTCTGCCTTGTCCCTCCAAAGGCTAGAACCTCCTGCCTTACACTTGCTGGTTGCCTGGGGGTGAGAACATTTCCAGGTTCTTCTGGTCTTGCACGTCCAGGCAAAGCAGCCCAGGAGCCCAGACCTGGCCTTCAAAAATCTGTAGGTGCTGGGGGTTATTGTGGAAGCCCCAACACTGAGGGAGGGGAGCACCACACGGGGAAAAAGGGTCTGAGGGGACCTGGGTGGGTACCACATTGTTGGCCACAATTTCCCCTTCTGTAAAATGGGGTTGCTGAGCGCAAGTAAATTGTTGCAAGGATTAAGTGAGGGCAAAATCTGAGCACAGGGCCTGGGGGCAGGTCAGCGGTATCGCTTGCTCACACTGGGCTGTTCTTACCCTCCCACAAGCTCCTCTGGCTCTCATTAAATATTTGTTGAATGAATTAACCAGCTTCCCTACTGGTTTAACTGGGTTCATGGGGCCCGCCCCTGTACTGCCCAAACTGTTGATCAAAAGTCCCTTTGTGTCCAGGCTGGCTGGTAAAAATGACAGCCAGACCCTAATGCAAAGAGCCAGCTGCAGCATCCAGTCCCATTGCTCTGGGGGCTCCCCAGGCTTCCCGGGGTGGGCACCTGAATGAAGTCATTGTCCCTGGGTTTTGGCTCCCTTCAGGTTCACTGGGGCCAAGGCACTCTGCCGCCTCGGGCCAGGGCTCTCTTGTTCATTCAACACAACAAACATTCCATTCAAGCACCTACTATGGACCAGACACGCTTCCAGATGCTGGGAATAAAGCAGGAACGATAACAGACCTCAGGCAGCCGGCAGTCCAGGCGGGGACGGGCAAAAAAGACACAGACCAAGTCAGTGATAGAAGGGCTTCGGGGCAAAATAAAGCTGAGTAAGGAATGGAGAGGGACAGAGGGGTGTTTACCTTTGTATTTTCAAATTACAGGTTCCCAGGATGTTACAGACTGTACAGGGAGGTGGAGGGTACCCTTCACTCATCTTACATAACCACAGTGCCAAATCTAAGCCAGGAAACAGGCGCAGCTACAATGTGAGCACAGCAGTCCCTTGGTATCTATGGCCATTGGTTCCAGGACCCTGTCTCCCGGGACAGCAAAATCCCAGGGTGCTCAAGTCCCCCAGTCAGCCCTCCCGGTATCTGCAGGCTCCTCAGAAACCTCAGACGCAGGGAGGGCCACTGTGTGTGGTTCCTGAGTCATTTTATCCCTGTATAGATACATGTGACCGCCAGCACAGCTAGGGAAGAGAATGATTCCATCACGCCTAGGTCTGCCTTGCACAATCTTTGCGGTCACATCTACGCCACCCCTAACCCCAGCATCCACTCATTTGTTCTCCTCGTCTATAATCTTGTCATTTCAAGCATGGTATATAAGTAGAATCACATGGTATGTGACCTTTTGAGATCTGAATATATTCTTCACCGGCTTCTCCAGGTCTGTGCGTTCTCTCTCTCCTCCTCCCTTTTCCTCTCCCCTTCCCTCTCCTTTACCCTAAAAATCTTCAGTGTGCATTTTCAAAAAAAAACCAGAGACATTCTCTTACATAACTAGAGTCCAATGATCAAAATCAGGAAGTTCACACCAGACAATGCAATTCTCTACAGACCTTATCCAAATCCACCAAATGTCCCACTGATGTCCTTTACAGTCAAAGAGAAAGACCTTTTTTCCCCCAATCCAGGATCTGACCCAAAATTGCAAATTCCATTTGATTGTCATCAGGGAGCTCTTTAGTCTCCTTTTTTGTTTATTTTTATCTTTATTTATTTATTTATTTTTTGAGATGGAGTGTTGTTCTTGCCCAGGCTGGAGTGCAACGGCATGATCTCGGCTCACCACAACCTCCGCCTCCCAAGTTCAAGAGATCCTCCTGCCTCAGCTTCCTGAGTAGCTGGGATTACAGGCATGCACCGCCACACCCGGCTAATTTTGTATTTTTAGTACAGATGGGGTTTCTCCATGTTGGTTAGGCTGGTGTCAAACTCCTGACCTCAGGTGATCCACCCGCCTCAAAGGGCTCCCGAAGTGCTGGGATTACAGGCGTGAGCCACCACACCTGGCCTTATTTTATTTTTTGAGACGGAGTCTCACTCTGTCACCCAGGCTGGAGTGCAGTGGCATGATCTTGGCTCACTACAACTTCTGCCTCCTGGGTTTAAGCGATTCTCCTGCCTCAGCCTCCCGAGTAGCTGGGATTACAGGCACCTGCCACCATACCTGGCTACATTTTTGTATTTTTAGTAGAGACGGGTTTCATCATGTTGTCCAAGCTGGTGTCGAACTCCTGACCTCAAGTGATTCACCCGCCTTGGCCTCCCAAAGTGCTGGGATTACAGGCGTGAGCCACTTCACCTGGCCTTTAGTCTCCTTTAATCTGGAACATTCCACAGCCTTCCCTTGACTTTCCTAACGTGGTTATTTTTGAAGAATCCAAGCCAGTCAAACTCCAGGACGTCCTGCACTTGGGTGTGATGCACGCCTTGATGAGATTCAGCTTCAGCCTCTGCAGGAATGGCCCAGGCGCGGCACCGCCTCCTCCTTTGCGAATCACAGTGGGCACATGATGTGGCTCATCCTATTCCTGGTGATGGTCACTTGATCCCTTGGCACGGGTGGTGTCTGCCAGGTTTCTCCACTGTAAAGTGACTGTTTTCCCTTTGGATGAATAAGTCTCTGGTAGGGACATACTTTGAGAGCTTCAAATATCCTGTTTCTCATTAAACTTTGACCTGGTTTGTTTTCAGAGCTTTTAATTGAAGCGAAACTTACCTAGAGAAAAGCACACACACTGCAAGTTCCGCTCAATGGGTTATGACAAAGGGACCACAGCGGCAGAGCAGTAGGAGGGTGCACTTTATGTGGGGTGCTCAGGGAAGGCCTCCCTGAAAGGAGGATAGCAGGGCAGAGCGTGCTTGGCAGAGGCGCGTGGGAAGCACCAAGGCCTGGAGGCGGCACTGAGCTCAGCTTGTTTGACAAACAGCCAGGAGACCGGGGTTGGGGCAGGAGGAGGGGAGTTGACAGATGGGGCCTCTTGGGGCCAGAATAAGAAATCTAATTGTATTACAAGGGTGATGGCAAGGTCTTCGCTCTGGTTCTCCGCGTTCCCAGGGTTCCCCAAGGTAATGCCGCGAAACAGTTGTGGAGGAGTGGGGAATTGAGGCACCTCACTTCACAGTGGGGGCAGAAGCTGGGGCGGATACCCATCCCCTGGGGTCAGCCATGGGGGAGTGCCAGGAAGTGGAACGGGGAGTTAACATTGCCTTATCTCTGGCCCAGGTGCCAACATAAAATCCCTTAAGCAGAGGGCCTCAGGTGTTTGCAGTAAGCAGACTTTGTTGAGGGTGAGTGGAGCGGGGCAGCAGCTTCCGGTACAGCAAGCTATGGGGGGCTTGAAATGGGGAGAGATGCACTCTGATGTACATTTTTACCACCTCTCTGTGTTACTGAGAATCCACTGTGGGAGGGAAGGCTATCACCACCCTGTGCCCTTGCTTGGAGGTGATCCCAAGCCCCTCGGAATTCCTCAACAGGCAATTGAGTCTGGGGAACAGGCTACACCAGACAAGGAGAAAGGAAGATCCAGCCCCAGACCCTTTTCCACCCTACCCCTCCTGCATTTCTAAGAGCTACTTTCCTGAGAACTGACCTCACCCCTTCAGGCATAACCTAACTTGGGAAACCCAGGGTTCTAGGAACTTGCAAAGAGAGAAACCGGGAACTTTGAACTCTATTGTATCCAAAAGCCAACAAAAATCATAGATTTAACTTCTGATCAGGCTTCCCAGTTAAAAATATCCATTCATTTTCCATTCAACAAGTATGTCTTCAGAACCTATTTTAAAATATATTTGTATCGAGACACAATCCAAAAAAATTCATTTAAAGGCGTAATTCAGTGGGTTTTAGTATATTCACAAGGGCATGCAAACCCTCCCTTTAATTCCAGAATATTGCCATCACCCAAAGAAGAAACGCCAATAGCTCCCAATGCCACCTCCCCGCAGCCACTGATGACCACTCATCAGCTTCCTGTCTGCGTGGAGTTGCCTGTTTTGGGCAGATCACCTGAGTGGCTCCTTGACTTGGATCATGTTTTCCAAGCCCATCCATCCTGTCGTGTGGATGGGTGTCTCATTCCTTTCTATGGCTGAACAATGTCCCATCCTCTGGGCATCCCACGTGCTGTTCACCTGCTCTGTTGGTGGATGTTAGCACTCTTTGCATTCAGTGCCCTCTTTTAAACTCGTAACTGTGGTAAAGTTGCCATCACTTTGGGGAAACCATGGGTACAGTGGGGCTCCCCTCCGCAGGAGATCTCATTTGGTCCAGGGATAAGGAGGGGCCTATCTGGAGAAGCGACAACTCAGTTACAACCTCAAGGATGCGCAGGGGTAGACAGGGTGAGATTTAGGGGCGCTGGGGCCTCTGGCGCGTGTTCCAGACAGAGGGAAGAGGTCAGGCCGAGGCTGGCGGAGAGAGAGCACGTACCCGGGGCTTAGACAAGGAAGGAGGTCTAGAATGGCAGAAGTGCAGAGATGGGGAGACAGGCAGGCGTCAGGGCTGCAGGGCCCTGGTGTGGCCTATGAAGGAGTCTGGAGTTTAAACCAAGGGGATGACCTCATTTCTTGTGAGTTTCAAGATGCCAGGACATCCACAGTAAAACTGGGACCGTCCTGGCCAAATCAGGGTGGTTACCTCCGTGAGTGACCGTGGTAGGCACCAACTGGAGAGTTTAAACAGGGAAGGCCCTGGGCCTCTTTGCTTTGGATTGCAATTCTCTTGACTCTGAGTGACAGGCCTGGATGCTTTTCAATTTTTAAAGGGAGAGTAAGTTTGAAAGGGAGTCCCATTTCCAACTATGTGGCATTCTGGAAAAGGCACAACTTACAGAGACGGTAAAAAGATCAGCAGTTGTCAGGGGTCCAGGGAAGTGGGGGATGAATTAATGGCACTCAGAGGGTTTTTAGGACAGTGAAACTAATCTCCATGACACCGCCATGGTGGACCCGTGTCATTATGTCATTTATACATTTGTCATAAACCACAGAATGTACGACTCCAGGAGTGAGCTCTATTGTAAACAATGGACCGGCCATGTGCGGTGACTCATGCCTGTAATCCCAGCACTTTGGGAGGCCGAGGTGGGTGGATCACGTGAGGCCAGGAGTTCAAGACCAGTCTGGCCAACATGGCAAAACCCTGTCTCTATTAAAAATACAAAAAAACTAGCCAGGTGTGGTGATGCACATCTGTAATCCCAGCTACTCAGGAGGCTGAGGCAGGAGGATCACTTGAACCCAGGAGGCAAGGTTACAGTGAGCCAAGATCGTGCCACTGCACTGCAGCCTGGGCGACAGAGCAAGACTCTGTCTCAAAAAAAAAAAAAAAAAAAAAAAGGACTTCGTTAATAATAAATCAATGTTTGCCCATCAGTGGTATCAATGTATCGCACCAGTGCACAATGCTATTCATAAGAGACACGGGGTGGGGGTGGGGCTGGGAGAAGGGACACAGGGAAACTCTTTATTTTCTGTGCAATTTTTCTGCTCTCACAACTAAAGTTTTTTTAAAAAGGAGTCAGTTTTACACTTAATAATTGCCATGGTGTTTGGTAGACAAAATCCTACTGGACAACCATCTGTTGGCCTGGGAAAGAATTGTGAAAAGAGGTCTTGGAGAAGTTAAAAGAAAAGAGCTGGGCGGGGGGTGTTGTCAGGGGGCTGAGGCTGGGGCTCCCTTGAGCCCGGGAGTTGGAATTCAGCCTGGGCAACATAGTCAGAAGTTGTCTCTTAAAAAACTTTTTTTCTCTTTTAAAGCAGGCGGGCTTAAAAAGAGAAAGAGAAAAGATCTTGATGTTTGGGAATTCTGAGGTCAGCCTTTCTCTGTCTGGGTCTTCTTTCTGTCTCCCCACCTGACTTTTCTCTCCACATGGACAGATGATCCTCTCCTTCAGCCATCCCACTATCTTCTGGAAGGTTCCATAACTCCTCCCTGTTCCCATCATTCCTTATTCTGAAAATCCTTTGGTAAATGGGTTTATTAATTTGCCAGGTGCAAACAATTGTCAGTGGCTACTTGAGGTTTGATAAGGAGGATTCCAAGGCCTGTCCCAGCCAAGGGGGAAGTGCCGCCTGGTGATCAAACACTGATGCCTGCTACAGGTCAGCAGAGGGAGGAGGAGCAGAGGCATCTGTGCTGTGTGTTTACCTCCCGGAATTTAGCAAGTCCCAAGCCGTGTTCATTTGGCACCTGGTGTCATGTTCCAAGGGGCAGTGCCTTGTTGCTTCTGCTGGAATTAAGCCCTTTAGAAGCCCAGCAGTGCCCATAGCTACAGGAAGTGCTCAGCCAACGTTTGCCTGTCATTCAGCAAATAATGGTTATGAAACAGTGAAAGTAAGATACAAATAGCGCCTGGAAACAGGCTGTGTGTGGGGAGCATGTGAGCGTGACCCTCATTTTGGTGCAAATGCATAGACCGGTTCACATAAGGGGGTCTCACTATTGTGGTGGCAGCAGAACTGTTTCCAACTCCAGGCCTTAGCTCCTGCCCTTCTGTTTGCTTGGAATACTCCCTCTGCCACCCCTCCCCGCTGCCCTGTACCCACCGAGATCCCGTCTTACCTCTCCTGACTCCTCTAGCTACAAGAGGCCCCACTCTCTAGGCCCCATCCTGCTCACTTTTCTTTCTTTTTTTTTTTTTTTTTTGAGGCTGAGTCTTGCCTGGTCACCCAGGCTGGAGTGCAGTGGCACAACCCTGGCTCAGTGCAACCTCCTTCTGGATTCAAGCGATTTTCCTGCCTCAGCCTCCAGAGTAGCTGGGATTACAGGCCACCATACCCACCACCACGCCCGGCTAATATTTTGTATTTTTAGTAGAGATGAGGTTTCACCATGTTGGCCCGGCTGGTCTCGAACTCCTGACCTCAGGTGATTCACTCGCCTTGGCCTCCCAAAGTGTTGGGATTACAGGCGTGAGCCACCACGCCCACCCTCACTTTTCTTCTAGTGTCACCCACTGTCCTAGTCTCCTTGGGCTGCTGCAATAAAGCTCCACAAACTGGGTGGCTACAGTGGAAATTTATTCTCTCTCCATTCTGGAGGCAGAATTCTGAAATCAAGGTGTGGGGGAGCCTGTGCTCCCTCTGGAAGCCCCATGATGGGTGTGGGGAGATTCCTCCTGCCTCTTCCAGCTTCTCATGGACCCAGATGTCTTGCAGCTTGTGGTCACATCCCTGCTGTGACCTTCTCTTCTGTCTCTTATCAGGCCACAGTCACTAGACTTAGGGCCCACTCCGTTAATCCAGGATGATTCCATCCTGAGATCCTTAATTATATCTGTAAAGATCTTTTTCCAAATAAGGTCACATTCACAGATTCCCGGAGTTAGGACATGGACATATCTTTGGCAGGGGACGTTATTCAACCCACGACATGCACTGCCTGAGTTTGCATTACACATGGATTTGTCCACAGCCTGTCTCCCCCATTAGGAGATGAGATAGGAAAGCAGGGAAAGAGTCTGTTGTGTTCCCAGCTCGATCTCCAGTGCCACATGGCAGGTGCAGAGAAATATTTGTTAAGTGAATGAAATGGTTTTACCTTTCCAAGTCCCAATGTTCCCATCTATAAAATGATTATTTCCTGTGTGCACAGCTATTGCAAAACAGAATCAAGGGTTTATGAAAGGTACCATAACTTCCACCTAATTCTTAAAATTAGAAACAAATTGCACAAAATATACCTTTGTACAGTGTACCCTTTCCAAAAAGGATGTCTTCAATGCCACTCTTAGAGAATTTGTGAGTGAAGTTTGTTACCAAACAAAATACAGGTGCCTTGAGGTTGCATCACGGCTCCCAGCAGTGCTGGGGCATTGCTGGGGATAATTTGCAGGCAGTGAAAAGACACCACTTTGACATAGAGAGTGAATGGGAGTTGCAGAGCATGACCTCATTGTTCAAGGTGCCCAGAGCAGACATTTCGAGAAAGGCTGGATGCCTTTGGTTGGGTCCCACCCTTGGCATTCATCGTTGGCCAATGCTGCAGAATCACTGAGGCGTTGAGCTGCAAACCCCAGAAAGTTCTCCAGCCAACTGTCTTGTTAGATTCTTTGCAAGTGGGCTCTAGCATTTTACAGGCTGCAGGCAGAAAAAATAAATGAAAAACTTGAAAAAATGGAATCTTGAAGTCTGTGGGGATGACCACAGAATCCAAACAAAGTGACAGAGCTCAGAAAGGTCGTTTAAGACAACCATAAATAGCAGGTGTAACTGACAGGGAAATGGACAACACACAACAACAACAAAAACCAACTCAGAAGGTAAGAGCTTGCAACAGGCGCGGTGGATCAAACCTGTAATCCCAGCACTTTGGGAGGCTGAGGCAGGCAGATAGATCACTTGAGGTCAGAAGTTCAAGACCAGCCTGGTCAACATGGCAAAACCCTGTCTTGTCTCTAGTATATATATACACACAGAAATTAGCTGGGCATGGTGGCGCACCCCTGTAGTCCCAGCTATTCTGGAGGCTGAGGCATGAGAATCGCTTGAACTCGGGAGGTGGAGGTTGCAGCCAGCCAAGATGGCACCACTGTACTCCAGCCTGGGCAACAGAGCAAGACTGTCTCAAAAAACGAGAAGAGTTTGGGTAATTAAATTACTTAGAATATAAGAGGATGCAGAGGTTAGAAAAACAAAAATTAAAGTTGGAAAATTTCTTTAAATCTGGAAAAGGAAACCAAAAGAGACTGTAAATACTCATCTGTGTTTCTGAAATGTTTTCAGGTAGCTCCCAGTAGAACTTTCAATGAGATGTTTATTCCAAAACCAAAGTAAAAGTTGACAGCAAATTGAGTGCTTGCCTCAAAAGGCACAGAAATAAAACATGAAAGAGGATGACAGACGTCAATCTAACAGTGACAACTATAACAATGTAGACACAATACATTTCCCTATTATAAAGCAAATCATTCATTGAAAGTTCTGTTAAATATACATTTTAATGATCTATTGTTTATGAGAGACATATTCAATAAATATTTTGGAGTATTTGCCATGTTTCGGGCACATCATTTACCATAACCAACACTGGTGGAGCCTAATTTACCTAATTTTATGCACCGTAAACCTAATTTACTGGCCTGGGCAACATAGCAAGACCCCATCTCTACATAAAAATTAAAAAATTAGCTGGGTGTGGTTCTGTGCACCTGTAGTCGCAGCTATTCGGGAGGGAGGATTGCTTGAACCCAGGAGTTCAAGCCTGCAGTGAGCTATGATCCCGCCACCGCCCTCCAGCCTGGACTACAGAGTGAGACCTTGTCTCTAAAATATACACGTATATATCCACCACCTAGAGTTTCCTTCCGGAATGCCCTGAGCATTTTCAAACCTAGCCCAGGAATTCCAGCCTTGACATCTCTGGGCTGGAGCGGAAGCCATGATGATAGGATCCGGAAGGCTGAGCTTTCAAATCCCCTGCTCCAGGGATGCTGGTCTGCCTGGAGAGATGACTGGTTAACGGCTTGGACAAACATGAAGATGCCAACAAGGCATTCTTCTTCCCTGGATCCAACATCATCTTAAAATCACAGAATGCCAGTTGGGAAGGACCTAAGAAATAACTGAGCCAAGTTCCTGTATGTTCTTTTACATTAATAATATGACAGAAGTGCCTGAGGGCCTGCAATGTCGGGTACTACTACGTCATACTACTGGGTACTCCACCTGTGCAAGCATTCACTCAGCCTTTACCATAGGATGCTGAGGTTGGCTGCAGGATGTCTCCTACTTGTTCCTCTACAACACTCTTTTTTTTTTTTCTTTAACATGAAGTCTTGCTCTATCGCCCAGGCTGGAGTGCAGCGGCACAATCTTGGCTCACTGCAACCTCCACCTCCCGGGTTCAAGCGATTCTCCTGCCTCAGCCTCCCAAGTAGCTGGGATTACAGGCACACGCCAGCATACCTGGCTAATTTTGTATTTTTAGTAGAGACAGGGTTTCCCCATGTTGGCCAGGCAGGTTCCAAACTCCTGACCTCAGGTGATCCGCCCACCTTTGCCTCTCAAAGTGTTGAGATTACAGGTGTGAGCCACCAGCCCAGCCTCCTCTACACCACTCTCCACCCTTCTTTGGATTCTCCGCCCAGGAGGCTGCGTCCTTGGCTCTGTTGCCCTCTGCTGAAGTGATCAGCCCCCCAGAGCTCTCTTCTCCAGGTAACTCCTCTCTCGTCTGCTCCTTCAGGCCTTGGGTGGGAACAAAGCCACTTCTCACTCTTTGCTAGTCTTCGTTAATGGCATAAGCGCTTCTGGTTTCTCTACATCATCCCCACACCTTTGTAAAAAGTCTGTTTCTCAAACTCTCCTCAAATTACTGTTTCCTGCTGGGACCCTGACTCATACAGGTAGGTAGTGATGTCCCCATTTTATGGATGAGTAAACTGAGGTGGAGAGAGGTGAAGAAAGTTGTCCAAGGTCTGAAAGGAACATTCCTGGGATTCAAATCTGGACTCACTCACGTCAGAGGTTTGCTGTTACCATTATTCCTGTACCTTTGTTGAAACTGGGGGGCGGGGGGGACAGGCTGATACCATAGCCTTTGTTTCCTTAAAAGAGGAAGATGCAGGAGATACAAGAAGGGCCACTGGAACTGCCCCACAGGTTTTTGTGGGCTGGAGTCAACCCTCAGGAGCAATTGAGGTAGGTGGCAAATATTTGCTCAAAAGAGGCAGCTGAATTGCGTGGATAAATGCAGAGGCCACGTCCTGTAGTCCGTAAGCAAATTCCCTGTAGAGATGAGGAAGCCAGTGGAAAGGTGGGTGGCACGGCCTTCCCCAGAGCCCCCGCCTCTGCTAAGTGGTGGGTCTACTTACGGATCTAGACCCACCTGAAGCCAAAGAAAGCCCTGGTACTTCAAAGCACCCACTTGGCAGCAGGCAACTGTCTACACTGTGTGTGGACTCACATACTTTGGGAGCCATTTGAACCCAGCACCTTCTGATGATGATGACGATCATGAGGATGGTGTCATGGGGACACCAGCACATTCTCTAGGCCAAGCCCTGCTCCAGACCTTCCTGTACAGCACTGTCCGCTGGGGCCTCTCAATGTCACTGTGAAGAAAGTCTATGGTGGTGGCCATTCTGCAGAGCAGTAAACCAAGGTGCACAAAATGTAAGAAACCTGCTCAGGTCCCGCCATGAGCAAGAGTGGCGCTCATCCTGCAGACAAGGACAGGGGCCTGACCATCCCAGACCATGCAGGAGCCAAAGGCAGCAGGGCTGTCAGCCGCTCCTGTTCCCGGACTCACTCCCAGGGCCCTGGAGGTGGGGGGTCTTAGCCTTCTGCTCCCCGCTCAATGACAGACTAGGTCGCCGAGGCTCAGAGAGGCCACGTGACCCATCCAGCGTGCCCAGCCGCAGGTGTGAGTCTGAGTCAGCTCCAACCACCTCGCTCCCGGCGCCTTAGAGCGGCCCACACTGCCTTCCTCAAGAGGATCACCTGGGGCTCGTTAAAAACTCAGCTCCCGGGGGCTCCAAACCCAATAACTGGGCAGGGAGGGGTCTGGGAATCCGGATTTTAAACCAGCGTTTGCTCCTCCACCTCCCCCACTCCAGGTGATTCTGAGGATCTGCAAGTGTGGGAAACAGCCCAAGCCCTGAGGCGACGCAGCCGCTCCCTGGGCCTTCGATGGCAGCCGGCGCTGTCCCCAGGGGCCCTGGGGTCCCAGGCGAGCTCGCGGGGCGGGGCCAGGTGAGCCTACACCTCCCTGTGCGCAGCCCCGCCCCGGGGGCGGGGCCTCACCTGGCGCGGGCAGGTAGACAGCTCCCTGGTAACCGGGTCTGGCCCAGGAGGCTCGGGCGCGCGCAGCCATCCCGGGCCTCGCCGGGGACCGAGGGAGGCAGGCAGCGCCTGCGCCCGCTCACCATGGTCGAGGGACGCGTCTCCAAGTTGCTGAAGAAACTCGGCTTCTCGGGCGGCGGCCGCCAGTACCAGGCGCTGGAAAAGGACGAGGAGGAAGCCTTGGTGAGTCCGGGCGACCCCGTGCCGGGCGTGCGACCCGACCCCCCATCCCCTCTGTCGTAACCGACCCCGACCCCAGACCCCGCGTTGGCGCTGCGATTCGCGAACTGGTCCTCCTCCCCCGGTTCCGGAAAGAAGCCGTCCTCACAGCAGCCACGCTCTCATGTGTGCTCTGGCCCGGGGAGCTCAGCACTGAACCCTCACGTGAACCCATTTTGCAGATGAGAAACTGAGGCCGAGAGTGGTTACGTATATTGCCTAAGGGGCACGGAGCTAGGAAGTGACCTGGCTGGAAACTTAACCTAGGTTTCTCTGACTCCGGAGAATTAAAATTCCTGGGTCTCCAGACTTGGGCTGCTTTATGGATTTTTAAAACTTAAATTGGAAAATAAAATTAGAGGGATGCAAAAAACAAAAGATTGCTGAAATGTTGTAGCAATAATAGAAAGCAAAGTTGGAGCTGAGGGACCTCCCAGCCTCACTTCCTACAGGCAGGCACTTTTAGAAAGCCACCCGGAGCTGTCGGCCTGCTTTGCAACCTCCAGGGGACCCCCTGGGGTAAAGCAGCAGGGTGCCAGGGCAGGGCGGTTCATGAGGGAACAAAGTGGCAAAGCTGTCAAATAAAGCCCCTCCTGTTCCTCGGATTCTTGGAAGCCAGAGGTGAAGCCAGGCTTGAGGGTGACCCAACACCCTTCTTTTCAGCTTCGCAAACAGAACTCCTTGCACGCTTTAAGGGCAAGGGGGCATTGAATTTCTGCAGAGCGTTTCTTTGCACGCCAGAGGGCCGTTGCACTTTTTTTTTTCATTTAAGCTTAAGCAGTCATTCAAAAATACCATTTCTGAACAAGTCCCCTGGGTTGCTAATGAGAACTATGACTTGGCAATGGCCTTTTGACCAGTGAGAGGAAACTTCAAAGGTACAATTACCTTTTAATAATAATTATAAATAAAAAAAAGCTGAAAAAGTATTTGACTTAAAATTTTATTTTTTTCTCCCAAAGAATACTAATGGTCAAAACATTTTGTTTGTGAGATTAAGTATTCATCCTTTTTAAAGATAGTGTTTCGGGCTTTTTAAAAATAGTGTTTTATACATCCCTGTTGATGTAAGAATTCTGGTGTTAGGGTGGTAGACCACAGGACCACGTAACTAGCAGTTTTTGAACAATCTCGATTTTTCTGAAGTGGCGTGTTAATGTTGATAGGATATAGAGTTCAATTAATTTGCTGTGATCTATTTTTCTACTTGTGTGATACGTTCTGCTAAAGGAGTTTGAAGTTTATTTGCCAGCACAGGTTGCCTTTCCTACGTTGCCATTCCTGTTTCTTCCTTTCCATCTTTTGATTTTTGCGTCAGGCCAGGTATTTTTCGAACACTCCTGATGTGTAGTTGGTTACCATCAGGTTTCATAGGATGTCCAGGAATGCAGGTGCATGGATGATGTAACCTCAAGGGAGATGCTGGGGAGAGTTTGATCTCTGTGTCGGGTGGACTCCATCCCTCCAAAGCTTTGCAGAAGAGTTCTCAAAGGTCCGACAGGTGTTGAGCCGGTCTGTTGGTATGCTCTCCCACCTGGCTGTGGACCAGGGTGCTCTCAGCAGCATCCTGAGGCCTTGGGTGCGTGACGATGGGCAGTGTGCCGCACCAGGAGGCTGGTGATACCAGCAGCCGGCACCAAAGGCCAGCTGAGAAATAAGGCGTGCTGTCTCCAGAGGCAGCATTGTGCAAACCCAAGAAATAACGATGAAAATCGATGGGAAGTGTGAGGAGGGAGGGAGGTGGGGAAGCCGGGAGGCTGGGCGAGGCACTCACTTCCTGCCAGGTCAGCTCAGACCTGAGCACCTCCTTTGCTCTCATACTCCTATCCTCTCGTCGAAACGCCTTCCTCCCAGGGTTTGGAAAGGAGGCAATGTGTGTTGAGGTGATCACTTCTACAATACTTGGAACCGTCTTTTATGAGCACTAATTATATACCACATCCAGGATGCCTGTAGGAGGCCTCTAAGCCCTCCCCTCCCCCAGCCACTTTGACCAGTTACGCCAGTTCTAATAGTGATTGTTACTGAGAACCTGCTGTGTCTTCTCTCGGGCCTCTTACCTCCAACGTAAGTTTTACTGTCATCCTGTGATCAGTGAGGATGTGAAGCTCCTAGTGGGGCCACTTTCGTTTGCTCAGTGAGCATTTCCTGACAGCCAGTTTTGCCAGGCACCGAGATACAGGTGTGTACAAAACACAGTTCATAGAGGAGGCCAACGGGCAGCTGAGAAACCAGGAGATGCTTTATTTGAGACCCAGTGGTCTTAAGTGCACTGGAGAATCAAAGAGTAGAGGACCAGACAGAGGACTGGTGGTTAAGAGGGGAACTGGAGACTGGATTTCAGCATTTCCAGGAATGGAAAGAAAGGTGTTTGAGTCGGGCGCAGTGGCTCATGCCTGTAATCCCCACACTTTGGAAGACTGAGGTAGGAGGGTCGCTTGAACCCCAGAGTTCAAGACCAGCCTGGGCAACATAGCCAGATGCCATCTCTGCAAAAAAATTTAAAAAATTAGGCATGGTGGTGTGCACCTGTGGTTCTAGCCGTTCCCAAAGCTGAAGCAGGATTGCTTGCACCTGGGAGGTCAAGGCTGCAGTGAACTGTGATCATGCCACTGTGCTCCAACCTGGGCAGCAGAGTGAGACCCTGTCTCAAAACAACAACAAAAAGAAAGGTCTTTGAGAGGCCTCCTTAATTTAGTTACTAGAAAAAGTTTCTCACTGCTGACCTGAACATTAAGGTAAGGAAGAGATTGGACCAGAAATTCCTGCTTCCCAGGTGACTCAGCGCTGACTCCGGGGGAAGCTGTCTCCGCCCCTCAGGGCTCCCATCTCTTGACTGAGGCAGGTATAGCCCCAACCCACTGCCTCCCTGGCTGGTGAGCAGATTCCTCCTTCTGGGCTCTGCAGGGTGAGGCTTGGATCCCAACCGACACATGTAGTGACCACCCATCCATTCAACCTAGATTCATGGAGAGGGGCTCCCTCTGTGTGCCAGGTGGGTGCTACAGGCTGGGGTTGAGGCTGATAAGGACGCACAGCTCCCTGCCCTCAGGTATCCCATCCGGGAGGCAGAGACAGGCACCCAACAACAGGTCACAGTTCACTGTTTAGTGCCGATGTGTCAGAGCTGGGAGAAAGACGTGATGTTTAAGATGAATAGGAGTGGCAAAGAGTGAGCTGGATGAAGGGCAGGGGTTGACAGTGAGTTCTAGACAAAAGAGGGAGAGGCGTTGGGGTTGGTAGGATGAGGCTGCAGAGGAGGGTCGTACGGAGCCTTGTCAGAGTGTGGGTTTTATCCCTGGAGCAATGGGGGATTGTTGAAGGGTTTTAAGTCAAGACATGACAGTCACTCATTTATTCACAGATGGGCCCAACATTAGAACCGTGATAAAACAGGCACAGTCAGATTTGTGTTTTTAAGAGATTACACTCAGTTACCGGAGAAGAGTATATGCATGGGAATTCTGAGGCTCAGGCACACACAACCTTAACCCAAGGCTTGCCCAAACTCACAAATCATTAGTGTTTCTCAGAATTTAGCAACGTGTGGGCATCTTCTTAAATAAACATACTGAAACCCCACAGTGTTTTGTTTGTTTGTTTTGAGACAGAGTCTCGCCCTGTCACCTAGGCTGGAGTGCAGTGGTGTGATCTTGGCTCACTGTAACCTCCGCCTCCCAGATTCTCCTGTCTCAACTTCCCGATTAGCTGGGATTACAGGCACCCGCCACCACGCCCAGCTAATTTTTGTATTTTTAGTAGATACGGGGTTTCACCATGTTGGCCAGGCTGGTCTCAAACTCCTGACCTCATGATTCGCCCGCCTCAGCCTCCCAAAGTGCTGGGATTACAGGCATGAGCCACCGCACCTGGCCAGTGTTATCTTAAATGATTTGTATGAAAGTGTGACTTCAAGTAAGTATAAGCATAAAACCTATAATAAACATAACTGTTTGCTTATAACTCAATTATAAAATCAATTTAGGCTGGTCGCAGTGACTCACCCCTGTTTTCCCAGCACTTTGGGAGGCTGAGGTGGGTGGATCACTTGAGTCCAGGAGTTCAAGACCGACCTGGCCAATATGGTGAAACCCCTCTCTACTAAAAATACAAAAATTAGCCGGGCATGGTGGCAGGTGCCTGTAATCCCAGCTACTGGGGAGGCTGAGGCAGATAAATCCCTAGAACCCAGGAGGCGGAGGTTGCAGTGAGCCGATATCACAACACTGCACTCCAGCCTGGAAGACAGAGCGAGACTCCCTCTCAAAAAAAAAAAAAAAAGTTATAATAAAATTATAAAGTACACATAAAACAGCCTTATTTTGATATATTGGCGATGTTCTATTAAAACTTAATCAGGCTAGGCATGGTGGCTCACACCTATAATCCCAGCATTTTGGGCGGCCGAGGCAGGTGGATCACCTGAGGTCAGGAGTTTCAGACCAGTCTAGCCAACATGGCGAAACCCCATCTCTACTAAAAGTACAAAAATTAGCTGGGTGTGGTGGTGGGTGCCTGTAACCCCAGCTACTCAGAGGGGTGAGGCAGGAGAATCACTTGAATGCGGGAGGTGGAGGTTGCAGTGAGCCAAGATTGTGCCACTATGCTCCAGCCTAGGTGATAGAGCAAGACTCCATCTCAAAAAACAGAAAAGAAAAAAGACACTGGAAACCAAAGCCTTTTTTGAATCTCGTCTCGGAAATGAGATCTCATAACTTCTGCCATATTCTATTCATTTGATGTAAGTCTAGGTCTAGTCTACACTCAAAGGGAAGGGGTTACACAGGCCATGGGTACTGGGAGGGAGTAATGACTGGGGACCGCCTTAAAGGCTGCCCATTGGAATAGTAGAAAGAAGTATTTCCTTAAATGATGTCATTCACATTAAAAAAAAAAAAAAAAAACCCTAGAACCACATCTGACATGTCATCTGCTCACTAGTTATCTGTTTTGGTTAGTGTTTTCATTCATCTTGAGTTCTGTTCTTTAAACTCTTTTGGACTTTTGATTTTGAAAATGCTGATGCTGAGAATGTCTGCTAACGCGTGTGTGTACAAAATGACATTTACATTTGTCAGGAATTTGTTTGCTAGTTTAGGATAATCAGACTCAAACTCAAGTCCAACTGCCAGCAAGCAGCCTGCGAATGCCAATTTTGAAGGCTGTCATCTGATTACCATAGAACTGGCTCGTTCACTTGAAGATAATGTTACTGTTGGGCGTTGTTGAAAGAGTATCTCTTCATTTGGTATCTATTTGTATTTACTACTACACTTAGTGCTTATTGACTGTGGCAGCTGCTATGTACAAAGACTGGATTCATGTAAGGCACCTGCTTGCAACGTGACTACACTTCTCAATATTTAGGTGTCTTAGAGTTTTCTCACCGATTCCACAATTGTGCACTGTGTGATAACTCAATTCTCCTGCTAACCTTTCTCTCTGAGCCATTGAAGCTTTCAGTGGGTATCAGCCTTCACTCGGAACCTACAGTGTGTGCTGTGGTCATTGTCATGGATGCAAATGTGCACGCTGGTGTTATGTCACAGTCCTTAGTTGTAAGTTGCCCCCCACCCCGGAAGGTCTGTGTGAATCAGACAGTCATTGAAACACTTTCAACGTTAGTAAGTTCTCGGAAAACTTGAAGGCTCTGAAGATGGCATCCCGGAAACCCTGCCCCCAATCCTAATGTCACAAGCTTTTTTTATTAAGTATAAAGAATGCTAGAGTCCCAAACTCCTAGGGAGAGGAAACTAGAAGGAACTTCCAGTGTGTTAAATGGTTGCTGCTTGGTGGCCATCATATTAGGGGTGGGGACTGGGAGCTGATGGGTGGTCCTGTGTGTTTTATTTGTGTGCACACAAGTTGTTTGTAGATTCGGTATTTCTCCTAAATCAGAGGCCATCTGGATGAGAACACAGGCAACTGCTATATCTTCAAGGGTAGACATTCAGCTGCTGTTTCTCTTTCATGGACAAAGAAATACAAGTTATGAAAGATGCAAGAGTTTGGGTTTTATTCCCACCCCCCCTAATAATCTATCGAAAAGGAGAAAAAGGGAATTAGCAGAAAGCTTATTCAGGGACCTCAAAAATCATGTAGAGTGTTTAGATGAACCTGTCTAAGTCAGATGTTGACATGGATGGTATTTGGATGGTTGTTTGAAGGTTAATATAGACACCTGGTAAAAAGGACTTGTCTCATACCAGATATGATGAAAACAAAAACTTTAAAACAAGAAATGAGATATTCAAAATATTTAAAGATGCCCATGAGTAGAGGTTTGTTTACACGTATTCTGGGATATCTAGGTAACAGAATTCTCACGGCACTGAAACTGATGCTGTGGAAGAGTATGTAATGACACAGTGGATGGCTAAGATTCTATCTAACGTTTTTAACATGAAAAACGACAAACACGGCTCGGCACAGTGGGTCACGCCTGTAATCCCAGCACTTTGGGAGGCCCAGGTGGGTGGATCACTTGAGGTCAGGAGTTGGAGACCAGCCTGACCAACGTGGTGAAACCTCATCTCTACTAAAAATACAAAACTGGCTGGGTGTGGTGGCATGCGCCTGTAATCCCAGCTGCTTGGGAGGCTGAGGCAGAAGAATCGCTTGAATCGGGGAAGCAGAGGTTGCAGTGAGCCAAGATCATACCCTGCACTCCAGCCTGGGTGACAGAGCAAGACTCTGTCAAAAAAAAAAAAAAAGAAAGAAAGAAAAAGAAAAATGTCAAACATACAGAAAAACAGAAGGACTAGACATCTGTCTGCTCGCCCACGTGGATTCCGTGATTCTTTTGCCATCTTTGCCCTGCATGATGCATCATTCAGTGGAAACAGGTGGTCGTAATTTCTTTTGGAAAAAACAAACTTTTACAATGTGCAGATAATAAAATCTGGAAAAAGATCATTTTGAGCGGTTTTTTTTTTATCTTGGAATGACAAATTTTCTTCTTTGTAATCTTGTGCATTTTCCAAATTTCCAGCCACAAATATGGTTTAATTTTGTAGCCAGAAAAAAAAGGACATGTGAAAAATAAAGGGGAAGTTTGAACAAAAGAAGGGGAGAGAAAGGATTGTGGGTTTTTAGGTCTGTGTTGCCTTTCAGGGCTGGGTGGGCGTAGCTGGGAGTGGTTCTGTAAACAGCATTATTAGACAAGAATCCAGATCCCCAGTGGGGGCGGTGTAGAGCGGTGCCAGCCCAGCTGGGGTGCCAGTGGGAGAAAGAGGAGGATGGGACGGCGGGGGGGTCTGTATGCTGTATGTGGCCATTTGGGGACTCCTGCAACCCCTTGGGGCTTCCCAACACAGAGGTAAGTAATTTGGGTCAGCGCATTCGGGACTTCCACAGGGGCGTTTGGAATGACCAAGGGCAGAGGGGAAAGGTCTCTGGTTCAAGGAAGGCAGGTAAGGCGATGAGGTTGACTTGAGGGCAGGACTGGCTACAGAATTCAGGCAGCAGACTGCCAATAGCAGGAAGACACTTGCTTCTATCTTCTGTGATCTCTCCCTTGACTGTCCTGGTGACTTCCACTTGCTATAGATTGTTGCTCTCCACCACACAAGGGATTACTACCGGGTGAGTGTAGACCAAGCGTGTTCAACCCGCAGCCCAAGGTAGCTTTGAATGCAACCCGACACAAATTCGTCAACTTTCTTAACGCATTATGAGATTTTTTTGCAATTTATTTATTTATTTATTTAGCTCATCAGCTATTATGAGTATTCGTGTATTTTATGTGTGGCCCAAGACAATTGTTCTTCCAATGTGGCCCAGGGAAGCCAAAAGATTGGACACCCCTTGTGTAGACCCTCCCAGGTGTCCCTCATCGGGAAGAGCAGTTGTGGCCACTGGGTGGAGTCAGGGAGATGCCAAGCCCCGGGTATACATCATCCCATGGGACTAAATTTCCACATCCACATTCAGATCCAATGATTACGCATTTCAACATGGCAGCTTGGAGCATGAAGCCTCAAGCCCAACACCCGTCCTGCACGGGGATCTCTGTGCAGCTGCACTGGCCTCATGCCCATGAGGCTGGCCCTGCTGAAGGGTTCTTGTCGGAGAGGAAACATCCAGTCGATACCTTCCCTGTAGACTGTCAGTGATTCTTCTCAATTGTCCTGGGGTTAACCTGGATCTGTGGATACTGCAGGGGCTAATAATCCCAGCACCTTTGGTCTCTAAGGCGTCTCACATGATGGTGATAAGAACACGGGAGACTTAGTAGTAGAAGTCGTGTGCTAAGACTGAGTGAGTAGTGGAAATCGTGTGCTAAGTTTCAGCGAGTAGTGGAGGCTGTGTGCTCAGTCTCAGCGAGTAGTGGAAGCCGTGTGCTAAGTCTCAGCGAGTAGTGGAAGCCCTGTGCTAAGTCTCAGCGAGCTGGTGGGAGTTTTTAATCCAGATCACCCGTCTTCCCTGTCCCTGCCTGGAAGGTGGAGTGGGCTGGAAAGGCATCTTTGTTGCCAATGAATGTGAATCCCAAAGTTGTCCAGCCAGCTGCCCTTGCTGGAGACTCCACTTCCTCACAGCTCATTCATTGTCTCAGTTCTGGAGGCCAGGAGTCGGAGAGCAAGGTGCCAGCAGGGTTGGTTCCTCCGGAGGCCTCTCTGCTTGGTTTGCAGATGGCTGCCATCCCCCTGTGTCCTCATACGGTTGTCCTCTGTGCGTGCTGCATCCTAATCTCCTTTTATGTGGACACCAGTCGTATTGGATTAAGGCCGCACCAATGACATCATTTAGCTGTAGTGACCTCTTTAAAGGGCCTATCTCCAAGTACAGTCACTTTCTGAGGACACGGGGTGTGGGGTTTAGGGCTTCAGCCTGGGAATGGTGGGGGGGTTGGACAACTCAGTCCAACACCATGTTCTGTGTAGAAATTGACTTGAAAGGTATTTCTTTGAGGAGCTGTGAGTCACAAGGAGAAAATGCGTGATTGTCTCTCGAGGCTGTAGCCCCTCTGGAAATGTTTATCACCTCTGCTGTCTGCCCCAAGTCCTCAGGTAGGAGATGTGGGGACGGTGCCCCTCTAGCCGGGCCGTATTCCTATGACCTTTCCTAAGACTCCCTGTGGCCTGTTGGAGAGAAGAGAGCCCAGCAGAGGATGTGTTGTTTGGCCCACCTTGAAACTCAAGTGCAAACAGAGACAGAGAAGAGAAGGGCCCAAGATCTGTGATTGCAGAGACCCAGGGGGAAGAGATGACAGGCAGGCACTGCACCTCACTTTCCTATGCCAAACCACGGATGCCGACTACCAGGCTAACTAGAACTGCTTATTTCACCCCTGTGTACCTCTCAGGACCCTCCCTGTCTTTGCCTCTCCAGCTGGACCGAATCTGGGGGCTCTGGGTGTAGGGGAAGGAGTGTTGGCCTGAGTGGCCACTCTTAACCATGAGCCACTGGTGTAGGGCAGACGGGGCCCATCCCTTGCTGGCCACATGGATTTAGGCAGGTGTCATCTTTCCACATTCCTGTGTCCTGGTGTGAAAGTGGAGGTGTTGGGTGCAAGAATGGAGGGCAGTGTTGGGCTCCCCTTCTGACGGCTAGGTTCCTCCCCCCATCCCCCCTCCCTTCCCCTCCCCCCTACCTTCCTCTCCCCCCTCTCCTCTCTCCCTTCTCCCCTCCTTTCCTTTTCTTTCCTTTCCTTTCCTGATAAGGTCTTACTCTGCTATCCAGGCTGGAGTGCAGTGGTGCAATCACGGCTCCCTGCAGCCTCAACCTTCCTGGGCTCAAGTGATCCACCTCCTGAATAGCTGGGAATACAAGCACACATAACCATGCCTGGCTAATTTTTGTACAGATGGGGTTTTGCTAAGCTGCCCAGGCTGGTCTTGAACTCCTGGGCTCAAGAGATCTGTCCACTGCGGTCTCCCAAAGTGTTGGATTACAGGTGTGAGCCACTTGGTGCCTGGCTGATTCTTTCTTTTGATGACATGTCCTACAAGTGTGGGCTGGGGACCAACAGCATGAGCATCACCTGGGAGCTTGCCAGAAATGCAGACTCTCAGGTTCCACCCTGGAACTACAGAATCAGAAACTCTGAGCTGGGTCCCAGCAATCTGAGACTCAGCAAGCCCCCCGGGGGGATTCTGAGGCTCCCTGGAGTGTGAGCACTGCAGCTCTGGATGATTAGCTTCTCTGTGTGTCTCAGACCCATCCTCCCATTTGCCAGCCCCTCTTGCAGATACTAGAGACAAAAGAGTGAGCAAAGCGCTAATCCTACTGAGTGGGGCTCATGCTCTGGTGGGGAAGGAAGATGTCTATCAAATAATTACTCCAGTGAGTACATAATTACACACTGAGATAAGCCCCAGGAAGGAAAGCAGAGCATGTAAGAAAGAAGGTAGGCGTGACCTGGGTGTGGGGGTTGAGTGGGAATGCTACTGTTAAAGTCCAGTGCCATCTGCGAAGACTTCCTGGAGGAGATGGCAGGAACTCAGAGAACTCCTGCATTTATTATTTTTCTTTTTTATATCAGCCACATTTTGCGGACCCTGGAGCCTACAGCCTGACCTGTAGTAGATTTCAGGAAAGATAAACTGGCCTCCCTCCCCTGTGATCTGGGTGGGAGGTGCCTGTTCCCCAGGGAAAGTCTATAGTCAGTCTCCTTCAGCAACACCTGTCTCACCAGCCTTTCTCCTCCCTCTACCGCCTCCCCCAGATATCAGCATACTGAAATTTGAGTGACAGTTTTGCCTTCACTTCTTATTGAATTCTGCCAATAGTAGTTGCTATCTACTATCTTGTGTGAACCAGGAATTGTATGGTTTTTTTTCTTCTTTCCCTTTTTCCTTCCTTCTTTTCCTGTCTATACTTGTCTTAATTTTTTTTTCATAAACCATAAATAAAAATTGGCACAATTTAAAATTCCTCCTTCACTCTCCCACTTTATGGATCCTATTTTCCCCCTTGACTTGGGGTGGGGGGAGGCGGAGGGAGGAAGGTCCTGTTTGTTTCTGATCCATTTGTGGTAATTACTGTTTGCCTGGGCGTTCTTGGCCCCTTTTCTGTGCAAGTCTAGAGAGGCTGCAGGATTGTGGTTAAGAGCACGGAAGTCTACAGCCCAGGCTGCCTGATGCAAATTCTAGTTCTGCCATTCGCCAGCTGTGAGACCTCAGGCAAACTTAATTTTTCCCTGCCTCTGTTTGTTCTTCTGTACAATGGGGTAGTAACTAACTGTACATACATCAGGGGGTCTGTTGTGGAATGGAGTCATTTAATATACATCAAGCATGTAAGGTAGCATCTGATCATGCTGATTTTTATTAGTCATAATTTAATTATTAGTAATTATTATTATACAACTACAGGCTGGGCGTGGTGGTTCACGCCTGTAATCCCAGCACTTTGAGAGTCTGAGGCGGGTGGATCATGAGGTCAGGAGTTTGAGATCAGCCCAGCCAACGTAGTGAAACCTCATCTCTACTAAAAATACAAAAATTAGCCATGTGTGGTGGCGCGCGCCTTAATCCCAGCTACTCAGGAGGCTGAGGCAGGAGAAGTGCTTGAACCTGGGAAGCGGAGGTTGCAGTGAGCCAAGATCACGCCACTGCACTCCAGCCTGGATGACAGAGCAAGACTCTGTCTTGAAAAAAAGAAAAAATATTTTTTAAAAATATTATACAACTACATAAGTGTCTTTTCCCTCACTGATTCTTGCTGGGCCCACTATTCTGCCCACTCCACGCTCCCATATTCCCGCGGTGTGTGTGAGTCAACACATCTTCCATGGCGGTATAGGCATTTGTATTTAACCCATTTCCTGCTGACAGTTAGTTGGTTTCCTTTTTTGGTTTTTAGAACAATGTCATAATGAACATCTATGGATATACCACATAGTTTTGAATCCTTACAGAAATCCCTGTAGAAATCTGAGGCTTAGAAAATGAAGTAATTTGCCCAGGGTCACACAACTCTTCATGGAATTGGGCCCAGGGCTGCCTGAATTCTAAGCTCGAGTGCCCTGGACTCCTTGTTGGTGTTAGGAATACCTCTGCTTCAAATGCATTCTTTTTTTTTTTTTTTTTAAGTTCTGGGATACATGTGTAGAATGTATAGGTTTGTTACATAGGTATACACATGCCATGGTGGTTCGCTGCACCCATCAACCCATCATCTACATTAATTATTTCTCCTAATGCTCTCCCTCCCCTAGCCCTCCACCTGCTGACAGGCCCCAGTGTGTGATGTTCCCCTCCCTGTGTCCGTGTTCTCATTGCTCAATTCCCACTTATAAGTGAGAACATGCGGTGTTTGGTTTTCTGTTCCTGTGCTAGTTTGCTGAGAATGATGGTTTCATCTTCATCCATGTCCCTGCAAAGGACATGAACTCATCCTTTTTTATGGCTGCATAGTATTCCATGGTGTATATGTGCCACATTTTCTTTATCCAGTCTATCACTGATGGGCTTCAAATGCATTCTTCACAGAAACCTCCCCACCCCCTTTTAAGAACAGTTGGATTGACTAGACTCATGCCTCCCAATCCGCTCCGTTTTGCCATCTCTCAGGGTCAGTCCTAGGGCAGGATGGGCACCCAGGTGCCTCCTAGCATGGGGACTGATCTGTTCAGCTCAACACCATTGCAGCCAGTGCTCAAAGGCTGACCATAGAAATGACCAAGCCATGGCCAGATGTGGTGGCTCACACCTGTAATCCCAGCACTTTGTGAGGCTGAGGCAGGAGGATCACTTGAGGTCAAAAGTTTGAGACCAGCCTGGCCAATATGGCAAAACCCCATCTCTACTAAAAATATGAAACATTTAGCCAGGCACGGTGGCGGGCGCCTGTAGTCCCAGCTACTCCGGAGGCTGAGGCACCAGAATCGCTTGAACCCAGGAGGCGGAGGTTGCAGTGAGCTGAGATCTTTTCACTGCATTCCAGCCTGGGCGACAGAGCAAGACTCCATCTGAAAGAAAGAAAGGAAGGAAGGAAAGGAAGGAAGAAATGGCCAAGCCAGAAGGAAAAACTGCCCCTCTTCCTGGTCAAGACAGGCAAGAGTCTACAGCTGGAGCCAGAGGTGCCTCCTCTCCTAGGGACATGCTGGGACCCAGTGCTGGGCCTGCCCTGGAGCAAAGCTAGGGGGTTCCTGGGAGCCACTGTTCTTGTCATCCTGGGCACAGCTCAGTGGCCCTACTGCTTTCTGCTGCTCAGACCACAAGCAGGTCCACTAGGAACCAACCTCACTGTCCCAAAACTGAGTGTGAACCAGTGCCAGGGAGGCCCAGCTGTGTGTCTAGAGGCAGAGAGGTGGGCTGGCAAGAAAGCCTGCATCGAACCCTCACTCCACACTCGCCTGCCATGACCTTGGGCAAAGCTCTCAAATCCAGGGCCTTGGTTTGCCCATCCAACAAAATGGGCACAGCACCTGCCAAGTTGAACTTTTGGTCAGATAGAGGAGTAAAGGTGTGCGTGATGATAAGCAGCTGGGTCTGGTCCATAGTACATGCTCAGCCAATGCGGATTGAACCTGAATATAGGAATGAAGCTGTTTCTTCCCAGCCATACCATCATTCCGGAATTATTGTCTGGAAATAATTTCAAATGGACAGAAAAGTTGTAAGAAGATGATAGCACAAACACTTTTGCACATCCTTCCTCCAGGGTCTCTCAGCATCATTAGCACATTTCTACACTGGCTGCATTGTCCTCAGCCTCACCACCCCCATTTAGGCATAAATTACAGACATGACGCTCTGTTATTTCTAAATACATCTGTGTGTGTGTGTGTGTGTGTGTGTGTGTGTGTGTGTGTGTGTGTGGGGGGTGTGGGTGGTTTTTTTTTTTTTTCTTTTTGAGGCAGCATCTTACTCTGTCACCCGGCTGAGTGCAGTGGTGCAATCTCAGCTCACTGTAGCCTCCAACTCTGAGGTTCAAGCGATCCTCCCACCTCAGTCTCCCCAGTAGCTGGGAATACAGGCATGTTTCACCATGCCCAGCTAACTTTTATATTTTTGTGGAGACTGGGTTTCACCATGTTGCCCAGGCTGGTCTCAAACTCCTGAGCTCAAGCAATCCTCCCACCTCAGCCTCCCAAAGTGCTGGGATTATAGGTGTCAGTCACTGTGCCCAGCCTATTTTCTTTAAGTGACAATATTCATTAATCACAACAGAGTCCAAAAATCAGGAAATGAACAGCCACGCAACATGACCATCCAGTCCAAAAGTTCCAATCAGCATTGTTCCAGTAACAGGGAAAGGATGTGGCTCTTAGTTGCCACGTCCCCTAGTCTCCTTCTACATGGAATACTCCTGTGGGTTTTCCTTGTCTTTTGTATTCTCAACCTTTTTAGAGATTCCAGGCTCAGAAAGTCATAGGATGTCCCTTGATTTGAGTTTGTCTAATGTTTCCTCGGGATTTGGCTCAGGTTGCACACTTCTGGAGAAAGCCTTGTGGCATGATACTGTGTCCTCCTTAGTACATGATATTGGGAGGCTCACCCAGCTGTTTGTCTCGTTACTGGTGGTGATAAATTTGGCCCCTTGGCTAAGACAGCATCTGCCAGATTTGCCTTAATTAAAGCTATTATTTTCTCCTTTGTAATGATTAAGTATTTTACAGAGAGATATGTTGAGACAGTATCAGTACCTGATTCTCATTTTATTTTCACTCATTAAGTTCAGCATGCATGGACAATGCTTGGCTGAATGGATTACTATCACACTGTTTGCTGAATGGTGATTTTCTAATTCCATCTACATTAGTCCCTTCTCACACTGCTATAAAGAAATACCTGAAGCCAGGCATGGTGGCTCATGCCTGTAATCCCAGCACTTTGGGAGGCCAAGGTAGGTGGATCACTTGAGGTCAGAAGTTTGACAGCAGCCTGGCCAACATGGTGAAACCCGGTCTCTACTAAAAATAAAAAATTAGGCTTGGTGATGCATGCCTGTAATCCCAGCTACCTGGGAGGCTGAGGCAGGAAAATAGTTTGAACCCAGGAGGCGGATGTTGCAGTGAGCTAAGATTGCACAACTGCACTCCAGCCTAGGTAACAGAGTGAGACTCTGTCTCAAAAAGCACACATAGAAGAAGAAATACCTGAGACTGTGTGATTTATAGGGAAAAGAGGTTTAATTGGCTCACAGTTCTGCAGGCTGTACAGGAAGCACAGTGGCTTCTGCTTCTGGGAAGACCTCAGGAAGTTTCCAATCATGGTGGAAGGCAAAGGAGGAGTGAAGTGTCTTACATGGTGGGAACAGGAGCAAGAGAGAGAGCAGGGGGAGGTGTCACATGCTTTTAAATGAGCAGATCTCATGAGAACTCACTCACAATCATGAGGACAGTACTAAGGGGATAGTGATAAACCATTCATGAGATATCTGCCCCCATGATGCAGTCACTTCCCACCAGGCCCACCTCCAACATTAGAGATTACAATTGGACATGAGATTTGGTGGGAAACACAGATCCAAACCGTATTACCGTCATCATCATTCTCCCTTATTTACGGTCTTCTATAAGGAAGAGCTTTCTCTTCTCCCTGTTGACTTGGTCATTTATTTATTGATATCAGTAGGAATGCCAGGACTCTGTATTAGTCCATTCTCATGCTGCTTTGAAGAAATATCTGAGACTGAGTAATTTATAAAGAAAAGAGGTTTCATTGGCTCATGGTTCCACATGTCTTGGGAGGCCTCAGGAAACTTAGTCACGGCGGAAGGCACCTCTTCACAGAGCGGCGGGAGAGAGAATGAATGCTGAGCAAAGGGGGAAGCCCCACATGAAACCATCAGATCTTGTGAGAACTCACTCTATTATGAGCATGGGGGAACCACTCCCACCATCTAATCACCTCCCATGAGGTCCCTTCCCCAGCATGTGGGGATTCAGATTACAATTCAAATGAGATTTGGGTGGGGACACAGAGCCAGGCCATATCAGACTCCTAGTTGATTAAATATGTTATGATTTGTTACTATCAATATTTATTTTGATGCCTGATTGTGTTTTGGCCAACGGGAACCCCTTCAAGGTGGCTTCCATGTCCTCTTGACATTTTTTCCGTTATCCTTTGAGCACTTCCCTTTCTGGCATAATGAGAAACTTCAGCTTCATTTTGTACTTTCTGTACATTGGCCCCGGAAAAAGCCATTTCTCCCAGGATCCTTGGCTCTTTTTACCGGAAGAATTATATTTAGAAAGCAAGATCTGGTACTATGTGTTCATTGTTACTGGGTGCCATGGCTCCTGGGCCCTCTCAGAGGAGGTGGCGTAAGTGTGCATATGCTGTGAGATCTATATTTAGTTTTATATCTGTCTCTCTCTGTATCTCCATAGATTCCAGTCCAATAAATACCACAGGGTTTGTGCCAGCTCTTTGTATATTTTTAACTCTTTTCATCAACAGTAAGAACACCAACTACCATTACCATTAGTATATTTCCTTATCGCACAGTTTCCCTGTATGTAACCCATCTCCTCACCTTGTCAACAATTGCATTGGCCACTACTCTGCCTAGCCATCTCCTCTTGGCCCAAATGCACTGGCCACCCCTGAGCAAAGTTCGTACTCCATGTATCTCACTTTGTGCTGTTGCTACCTGCTTGCTCACTGCGACACACTACCACTGCACCTGCACACACAGACGCACACAGATGGCACCTAGAAAGGACTTCAGGGGCTGGAAAACACCTCTGAAGCCCCTCTTGACCTGAGGCTGAAATTTCAGAAGCCCTTCCTCATATCAGTGCTAGGGGCGAGGTATCATCATTCCCATTTTAAAGAGGAGGAAACTGCGACTCAGAAAAGTCAAGCGGCTTGCTGAGGGTCACACAGCGTAGGTGCGGGGAGCCAGACTAGGCCGAGTCTGGGCCTGGTGATGCCTCCTCTACTCTGTTGGCTGCATTTAGGGTTTTTTTGTTTGTTTTTTGTCCCTAACATTAAAAAATACTCAGGCAGGCCCTTCTGAGTTCTCTTGCAATGTTCTTCCCCATTTTCCCACATGGTCTTAAGCTCGATTGTCACCACTCACCTGCGGTCGGTGGGATTGGGGGTGCAGATGAGGGAAAAAGTGTTTGGCAGACTATCACTGAACAAGCATGCCACGCTCTGAGAACCTGAGACTAGGATAACCCTAGACTAAGTTCCACTTCTGAGCACATCTGGGCGCTCGCATCTCCTGGAAGACTTGCACATGAATGGTCACAGCAGTGTTCTGTATAAAAGCCCAAACTGGGCTGGGCCCGGTGGCTCATGCCTGTAATCCCAGCACTTTGGGAGGCTGAGGTGAGTGGATCACCTAAACTCAGGAGTTCAAGACCAGCCTGACCAACATGGTGAAACCCCGTCTCTACAAAAACTAGCCAGGCATGATGGTGGGTGCCTGTAATCCCAGCCACTGAGGAGGCTGAGGCAGGAGAATCACTTGAACCAGGGAGGCAGAGGTTGCAGTGAGCCGAGCTCATGCCATTGCACTCCAGCCTGGGTGCCAGAGTGAAACCCCGTCTCAAAAAAAAAAAAAAAAAAAACTCAAACTGGACACAAAATGCCAGCCACATGCACGTACTTAAATAAACTGTGGCATAGCCATGAAGCAGCATACTTAGAATACTATAGAGCAACAAAAGAGAATGAGTGACAGGTATTCATGGAAGCGCACCGGTGAAGCTCATGGCATTTTCCCTCCTCCAAGGTTGCGATCCTTCAAGAATAGGACCTTGCTGGGTTGGTCCCTGAGTGTGTCTCCCAAGACAGCCCTTCTCAGACAACTCTGGGTACATTTCAGAATATTATAATTGCCTGGATGACTGGGCTGATGCCTGTAATCCCAGCACTTTGGGAAGCTGAGGTGGGAGGATTGCTTGAGCCCAGGAGTCCAAGGCCAGCCAGCCTGGGTGACATAGTGAGATCCCATCCCTTTTTTTTTTTTTTTTTTTTTAATAGAAGCACCTGGGGGCTTGTGGAGCCCTGATGGCCTCACTCATCTGCTGGTCTCGGGTGAGCCCACAGTCAGTGTATTTTTACAAGAACCAGCAGCAACTTTTGACTGGGCGGGTGTGGTGGCTCACGCCTGTCATCCCCGCACTTTGGAAGGCCGAGGCGGGCAGAATCACCTGAGGTCAGGAGACCAGTCTAGCCAATGTGGTGAAATCCTGTCTGTACTAAAAATACAAAAATTAGCCGGGCATGGTGGCAGGCACCTGTAACCCCAGCTACTTGGGAGACTGAGGCAGGAGAATGGCGTGAACCCGGGAGGCAGAGGTTGCAGTGAGCCAGGATCGTGCCACTGCACTCCAGCCTGGGTGAAAGAGTGAGACTCTGTCTCCAAAAAAAAAAAAAAAAAAAAAACCAGTGTCAACTTTTGAGCACATCAGTCAGAGAGTCCTCTACAGAACTTGCTGGAACACAGACTGCCCACCCACCCCCAGGGCTTCTGAGGTAGTAGGCCCAGGGTAGGGCCTGAGTTTCTGCATTTCTAACAATTTCCAGGTGATGCTGGCCTAAGGCCCGCACTCTGAGAATCCTGGACTAAGATAAAACTAGAGGATACCCAGATCCGTGCCTTGGGGGAGAAGGATAGAGGAGCCTTGGAAAGAAGGAAGCATCTGCCTGGAGTGTGGCTTATTCGCGTGCGTGTCTCCAATGTCATCTGTCAGGAAGCCCACTCGATTGCTTTATTCTTGTGCCATTGTGACTCTTGCATTGATTCTCTCCAATGGCATGGATCCCAGTAATGACATGCCCTATATTGTGAAATTCTTTTGTTTTTGTTTTGTTTTGGAGATGAAGTCTCGCTCTGTCGCCAAGCTAGAGTGCAGTGGTGCGATCTTGGCTCACTGCTACCTCCACCTCCTGGGTTCAAGTGATTCTCCTGCCTCAGCCTCCTGAGCAGCTGGGGCTATAGGTGCGCACCACCATGCCCGGCTAATTTTTGTATTTTTAGTAGAGGTGGGGTTTCACCATGTTGGCCAGGATGGTCTTGATCTCTTGACCTCATGATCCACCCAAAGTGCTGGGATTACAGGCATAAGCCACCATGCCCGTCCTATATTGTGAACTTCTTGAAGGATTGGGACTGGAGGACTCACTATCCCTGGGGCTCTCTCTGCCTCTTCTCTTTCTCTGAAACCCCAAGGGGCCAAGTGCTTTCTATAACCTAAGGCATTTGGGATTCCCACATGAGCCCGTTTTCTTGTTCTTCTTAGCACCTTCAGGCCTGTTCTTCCCTCAGTCCAGAAGGCCCCCTCATTCCAGTACCTCTCTCAACCGCTTTCTCACAATTCCTGGGTGCCTTTCTAGATCCCCCGCGATCTGCACTGGGGCCCGCCCATCTCCTTTGTGGTTAGCTGCACCCCAGCAGGGCACCACCACGTGAGTTTTGAGCATCTCTCGGCTTGTTCATGCCTGGTGTTGTCAGATTTACCCAGGACACACAGTCGTGGTTGAATTTCAAACAATAATTGTAGTGCACGCATGTCCCGTGCGGCACTTGGTGTTTGTGTATACTGGAAAATCATCTGGTGTTTATCCGGAGTGCCAAGGTAACTGGCATCTGTATTTTTGTTTCTTAAACATGACAGCCCTCTTCGGGCCCCTTGGTGTCCTCTGAGGACAAGGACTCCTGCTGTCCCCACCGCTGGTCACCGCTGTCACCCTAAGGCTCATGTGCCGTCAGTGCTCCCTGGTGCTGGGCACTGTGCTGGGAATTTCATACTCACTGTTCCCCTTTTTTTTTTTTTTTTTGAGATGGAGTTTAGCTCTGTCGCCCAGGCTGGAGTACAGTGGCGCTATCTCAGCTCACTTCAACCTCTGCCTCCTGGGTTCAAGCAATTTTCCTGCCTCAGCCTCCCGAATAGCTAGGACTACAGGCATGTGCTATCACGTCTGGCTAACTTTTTTGTATTTTTAGTAGAGACAGGGTTTCACCTGTTGGCCAGGCCGGTCTTGAACTCCTGACTTCAAATGATCCACCTACCTCGGTCTCCCAAAGTGCTGGGATCACAGGCCTGGGCCACCGTGCCCAGTCTCACTTTCCTTTATCCCACAGCAGCCCTGTGGATCCTGGCTGTTATACCCTTAACCCCGCACATTCCAGAGTAGGAAACTGAGGCACGGGCTAGGCTTTGGTCAAATATGTTGAAGAAATGCATGTCTGCATAAGCCCTCTAACAGGGAAGATGATTAGGGTCTAACGCAGTCCAAGTTCGCAATGAGCGGAATCCCAGGGCTGGACGGGAGGGTGCCACAGCAAGGCTGGGCTGAGAGAGGCTTTTCGCCCGGAGGTGCTGCTGGCTCCCTTGCTCTGGAGTGAGCTCACAGCTCACTTTTCCTGCCAACTCACCTTTCAGCAAGGGTCATATGTGCACTTTGTGGTCCCCTCGGGAGCCTCTGGTAGGTGAAACATGAGTCCTGAGCTGCGCTTGTTTGGTGCAGCGTCTCTCAGAAGCGTTTCTCTTCTAGGCCGTTTCCTTGGGGCTAGGGAGGCTTCGCTCACCATTGCCTGTGTGGGTCTATCTGCAGCAGGCACATAACATCTTGGGGGTTCCAAAGGAGGCACAGACACAGAAGATGGATGTGAAGTAGGTAGGACCATGACGTCCATAGAGACAGGAAGCAGATGAGTCGTCCCAGGGGCTGGAAAGGGTATGGGGAATGCCTGCTTCCTGGGCACAGGATTTCCTCTCAGGTGGGGGATGCGGGGGCGGCTGAAAGTGTTTGGGGATAAGTTTCACGTGGTGCTTGCACAACATTGCGAAGGTACTAGATGCACTGAACTGTATGCTCTAAAACAGTTAACTTTTTGTTATGTGGATTTCATCTTATAAAAAGCTTTAAAAAAGAGAAACACAAAAGAGAAGGGGGCCAGGCACAGTGGCTCACGCCTGTAATCCCAGTACTTTGGGAGGCCGAGGTGGGCGGATTACCTGAGGTCAGGAGTTTGAGACCAGCCCGGCCAACATGTTCAAACCCCGTCTCTACTAAAAATACAAAAATTAGCCAGGCATGGTGGTGGGCACCTGTAATCCCAGCTACTCGGGTGGCTGAGGCAGGAGAATGGCTTAAGCCCTGGGGGGGCAGAGGTTGCAGTGAGCCAAGATCGCACTGCTGCGCTCCAGCCTGGGTGACAGAGTGAGACTCTGTCTCAGACAAAAAAAAAAAATAATAAGGTTTGGTTCTGCCCAAATCAGGTGTGATGGAGAGGGAGAATTAGGGACACTCTCTGACCTTTACCAGGATGCGCCACTCTCATTACAAAAGGAACACTTGCGATTCACAGTGGACTGATGTCTACAAAGTTACAAGAAGCTACAGCCTCAGACCCTTCAGCCCCACAGTCCTGGGGCAGCTACCGCCATCTCTCCCATCTGTGAATGCACATACGTGCCGTCATGGTCAAGGTAGTTGGACTCTTATCCTGAGAGCACTGGAATCTCTGCAAGTGTTTTCAAGCACGGGGCGTGTGTCTGTGTGTGTGTGTGTGTGTGTGTGATGGGATTTACATGTTTCAAGCCAGGCACGGTGGCTCACACCTGTAATCTCAGCACTTTCGGAGGCTGAAGCGGGCAGATCACCTGAGGTCAGAAGTTTGAGACCAGCCTGGCCAACATGGTGAAACCCCGTCTCTACTAAAAATACAAAAACAAATTAGCAGGCCGTGGCGGTGCGTGCCTGTAGTCCCAGCTACTGGGGAGGCTGAGGCAGGAGACTTGCTTGAACCTGGGAGGAGGAGGCTGGGGTGAGCCGAGATCACACCACTGCACCCCAGCCTGGGTGACAGAGCAAGACTCCATCTCAAAAAAAAAAAAAAAAAAAAGGAAAAGGAAAAGTGAATTCGGTGTAGTGAGTCAGAAATGGCAAGGCTAAGGGCAGCTGAGGTCATGCGGGGGATGGGGGGAGTGCCAAGCCCCCAGCCTGCCTCCACCTGTGGTGTGAGCAAGAATCAAGCACTTTATTTGGTACAACAGAACCAGATCTTGAGAATAGGGGGGAAAAGTCTTATTGTGCAATCCACATTTTTCTTTGAAGTAACTCTACAAAGAATGCAATGTTGACTTAAGGAAGACTCCCAATGCATGGCTAAGCCTGCTTAAAGATCTGTGTAATCGCTGCTGTGCTCCTGGGCACTGGGCATGAGTAAGAAGCAGCCCCGGGAAAACGAGGTGGCTAGCACAGCTTTTCTAAGCAAACAGGCATGTGGGGAGGAAATGATTTGGGGTTGGGGAGGATGGCTGGCAAGAAGGAAGAGAGGGCTTTGAAATGTCTGTTACAGCTAAAGGAGGAAGTTACTCAATACCTCTCCTGCTTCCTCCTTCCCAGTTTCCAGTAACCTGGTGGAAAAGGAAAAGATTCTTATCACGTCCTAGGTATCAGGACACTAGGAATGGTTTTGCAAAAATGCCTCACACTTTCCTATTTCTGAGGTCTCCTTTGTATTAGCAAAGCCTCCCAAAACCTCCAGGTGTCTCACGTGGCTTCTTTCCAGGCCCGTGAGTCTCAACACAGAGTGCTGGGACTTCCAGAACTTGGTTGTGTTTCCCCTCCACTTTTCTTGGGTTATTTAAAATGTCCCATAGAACCAGGCTGTGATACTGCCTATCGTCAGCAGGAGGCACTCTCTGCAATATGGTGCATACTTGATGGAGAATCCTGGAAGTCTGAGGTTCAGGATTCTAAATATGTATATTGTTGCCCTACTCTGTCCACTTACAAGTTTCAATTCTGTTAATAAGTTTGCTCAGCCTGGGCAACATAGGGAGACCCTGTCTCTACAAAATAGTAAAAAATTAGCCAGGCATCACAGCATACACCTGTGGCCCCAGTTATTCAGGAGGCTAAAGCAAGAGGACCACCTGAGACTGGGAGGTTGAGGCTGCGGAGAGCTATGATTGCACCACTGCACTCCAGCCTGGGTGACCAAAAAAAAAAAAAAAAAAAAAAAAGTGCTTAAAAATAGATGCATCAGTATTAGCCAACAACTAACAACTGGAACCCAGATGTTCATCAACAGGAGAACAAATACATTGTGATCTACTCATGCAGTGGAATACTAAGCTGCTGTGAAAATTAGCATACTATTGCTACATGCAACATCTTGTATAAATTTCACTAACAACGTTGAAGAAAGCAATCAGACAAGAAGCATGTATGAGTGTATACTGCATGTCAGCATTTCCATAAAGTTCAAACCCCAGCAAACCGCATCTATGAGGATTGAAACCGTGACAGCATTTACCCCTCAGGTAGGTAGATAGGCCAAGGGAGCATCTGGGGACCAGTTATATCTGTTTTTAATTTGGAGGCTGGTTATAAGGGTTAGTTTGTGAGCTGTACACGTATTCACACTTTGTGTGTATGTTATGTTTTAAAAACACACACACACACACATCTGGCTGGGCTCAGTGGCTCACACCTATAATCCCAGCACTTTGGGAGGCCGAGGCAAGCGGATCACCTGAGGTCAGGAGTTTGAGACCAACCTAGCCAACATGGTGAAACCTCGTCTCTACTAAAAGTACCAAAAAAATTAGCCGGGTGTGGTGATGCGTACCTGTAATCCCAGCTACTTGGGAGGCTGAGACAGGAGAATCTCTTGAAGCCAGGAAGTGGAGGTTGTGGTGAACTGAGATCATGCCACTGCACTCCAGGCTGGGTGACAGAGTGTGACTCCATCTCAAAAAAATAAAATAATAAAAATAAATTTAAAAATGCATCAGTACAAAAGTTCAATCTGCTGAACAGCAACCCTGCTCTTTTCACAGATTGATGAACAGAGTGAGCTGAAAGCTATCGAGAAAGAGAAGAAGGTGACAGCCCTGCCCCCTAAGGAAGCCTGCAAATGCCAGAAAGAGGATTTGGCCAAAGCGTTTTGTGTAAGAATTGAATTTTATCTGGTGCTAATTGTGATAAGGTTTTATGTTTAAAAGAAAGCAACACAAATCCCTAAACAGTGCTTTGAAATTCTGTGTTATAACCAATTTTGTCGTCAAGGTTGGAAAATATTGTTGATGTTGAACGGTTCAGATTCCACAGGTAGAGTATCAGTACTTGTCAGTAGAGCTCATGTTCACTAGGCCCTTACCGGAAGACGGCATCCTTTTAGACACTGTACGCTGCTTCTCTTCAGCCTCACATTTCTTGGCAAAAACCTGAAGGGATGAAAGATGAAGTTGAGATGCAGAAAGTAGCCACAGTCCAGTGTTAGAGGTAGCACAGCCCAGCGTGGAGTCCAGCTGTTTCACATCAAAGCCCAAACTCTTCATCATCCGGTATTCCCACCTGTTGTCTTTTATAATCCGTGGAGTTGCCAGGTACTAAAACCAAATTCTCCCAAGTTTCTCAAGTGAGTTTGAATTCCTGGCCAGTGCAAGACAAGAAACATTTGCATCACACACAAATGTGTGTGCGTGCACGCGTGCGTGCATGTGCGTACTCATGACCACTACACTTGGGAGAGCAGATAAAAAGCCCCCAGTAAAAGGGCACATGCTACAATTTCAGAAAGTTGGAAGCCAATGTTTGATGTGTCTTTTCTTGAGAGTAACTCAAATCTGTTAAAATTTAAGTCCTGTGTATTAGTATTTGGAGAGGGGGAGGAAGCATTTCTTCTCTGCCTAGACATTGTCCCTACCTAGAAAATGAGCTAGATTTTCTTTCACTATTCAAAAGAATCTAGAAATCAGTTCTGTTTTCCCCGTTTTCTCTACCAGCAAGTAGTTTGCTTGTTATGTGCTTTTTAAAAACAAGGATACTTTTGTTGTGACCAGAACAACAAAGTTTCCTTCCATTATTACTCATAAATCAGCTGTATTTAATGAATTTGTTTACAGAAAGAACTTGAATGGTATTGGGCACAATATAATTGTTTTAGCTACTGTTTCTTTTTTAATTTTTGTGGGTACATAGTAGGTATATATTTATGTGTTCCAGAGATACATATATTTATGTGTTCCAGTGTATCTCTGTATGCCTTTGATACAGGCATCCACTGTGTAACAATCATATCAGGGTAAACAGGGTCTCCATCACCTCAAGCATTTATCCTTTGTGTTACAAGTCATCCACTTACACTCTTTTAGTTATTTTTAAATGTACGATTAAATTATTTTTGACAACAGTCACCCTGCTGTGCCAGCAAATACTAGGTCTTATTTATTCTTTCTAACTACATTTTTTGTACCCATAACCCTCTCTACTTTCTCCCAACTACCCTTACCAGGCCCTGGTAACCATCCTACTATCTCCTTGAGTTCAGTTATTTTAATTTTTAGCTTCCACAAATCAGTGAGAACCTGCAAAGTCTGCCTTTCTGTGCCTAGAGGTCACTGTTATTTCACTTAATATAATGACCTCTAGGACCATCCATATTGTTGCAAATGACAGGATCTCATTCTTTTTTATGAGTGCATAGTACTCCATTGTGTATATGTACCACATTTTCTTTATTCATTCATCTGTTGATGGGCACTTAGGCTTCTTCCAAACCTTGGCTATTGTGAATAGTGTTGCGATAAACATGGGAGTATAGATAGCTCTTCAATATTCTGATTTCTTTTCTTTTGGTTATGTATCTAGGAGTGGGATTGCGGATCATATAATAGTTGTATTTTTAGTTTTTAGTTTTTGTTTTGTTTTGTTTTGTTTTGTTTGAGACAGAATCTCTCTCTGTTGCCCAGGCTGGAGTGCAGTGGTGCGATCTTGGCTCACTGCAAGCTCCGCCTCCCGGGTTCACGCCATTCTCATGCCTCAGCCTCCCGAGTAGCTGGGACTACAGGCACCCGCCACCATGCCCAGCTAATCTTTTTGTATTTTTAGTAGAGACGAGATTTCACCGTGTTAGCCAGGATGGTCTCTATCTCCTGACCTCATGATCCACCCGCCTCTGCCTCCTAAAGTGCTGGGATTACAGGCGTGAGCCACCGCGCCCAGCATATTTTTAAGTGTTTTGAGGAACCCTCCAAACTGTTCGCTAGAGTTGTACTAATTTACATTCCTACCAACAGTGTACAAGGGTTCCCTTTTCTCCACCTCCAGGATTTGTTATTGCCTGACTTTTGGATAAAAGCCATTTTAACTGTGGTGAGATGATATCTCATTGTAGTTTCGATTTGCATTTCTCTGATGATCAGTGATGGTGAGCACCTTTTCATGTACCTGTTTGCCATTCCTATGTCTTCTTTTGAGAAATGTCTATCCAGATCTTTGGCCCATTTTAAAATCAGATTATTAGGTTTTCTCCTGTAGAGTTGTTTGAGCTCCTTATACATTCTGGTTATTAATCCCCTGTCAGATGGGTAGTTTGCAAATATTTTCTCCTATTCTGTGGGTTGTCTCTTCACTTTGTTGATGATTTCCTTTGCTGTGCAGAAGCTTTTTAACTTGATGTAATTCCATTTATCCATTTTTGCTTTGGTTGCCTGTGCTTGTAGGATACTATTCAAGAAATCTTTGCCCAGTTCAATGTCCTGGAGAATTTCCCCAATGTTCTCTTGGTAGTTTCATAGTCTGTGATCTTAGATTTAAGTCTTTAATCTTTTTTCTTTTTCTTTTTCTGTTTTTTTGAGATGGAGTCTTACTTTGTTGCCCAGGCTGGTGCAAGGTAGTGCAATCTCAGCTCACTACAACCTCCGTCTCCTGGGTTCAAGCGATTCCCCTGCCTCAGCCTCCTGTAGTAGCTGGAATTTACAGGCATGCACTGCCACTCCCAGCTAATTTTTGTATTTTTAGTAGAGATGGGGTTTTGCCATGTTGGCCAGGCTGGTCTGGAACTCCTGACCTCAGGTAATCTGCCCACCTTGCCTTTAATCCATTTTGATTTGATTTTTGTTGATAATGAGAGAGAGAGGTCAAATTTTACTCTTTTGCATATGGAAATTTCGTTTTCCCGGTACCATTTATCAAAGAGATTGCCCTTTCCCTGGTGGATATTCTTGACACCTCTGTCAAAAATGAGTTCACTGTAGATGTATGGATTTATATCTGGGTTCTCTATTCTGTTTCACTGATCTCTGTATCTGTTTTTATGTCAGTACCATGCCATTTTGGTTACTAAAGCTCTGTAACATAATTTAAAGTCAGGTAATATGATTCCTCCAGTGTTGTTCTTTTTCCTTAAGATAGCTTTGGCTATTCTGGGTCTTTTGAAGTTCCATATACATTTTAAAATTGTTTTTTCTATTTCTGTTGAGAATGTCATTGATATTTTGATAGGGATTCCATTAAATCTATAGATTGCTTTGGGTAGTATGGACATTTTAATGATATTGATTTTTCCAACCCATGAACATGGAATATTTTTCCATTTTTCTGTGTCTTCTTTAGTTTCTTGCATCAACGTTTTATAGTTTTCATTGTAGAGATTTTTACTTCAAGTTAATTCCTAGATATTTAATTTGTAGCTCTCATAAATGGGATTACTTAATTGATTTCTTTTTCAGATTGCTTTCTCATAGCATATAGCAGTGCTACTGATCTTTGTAATTTGAGTTTGTATCCTCCAACTTTCCTGATTTTGTTTATGAGTTCTAGCAGCTTTAGGTGGAGTCTTTAGGTTTTTTCAAATATAAGATCATATCATCTGCACACAAGAATAATTTGATTTCTTCCTTTCCAATTTAGATGCCCTTTATTTGTTACTCTTGTCTGATTGCTCTAGCTAGAACTTACAGTACTCTGTTGAATAACGGTGGTAAAAGTGGGCATCCTACGGAAAAGCTTTCAGTTTTTCCTCATTCAATATGACACTAGCCCTGGGTCTGTTATATATGTTTTTTATTATGTTGAGATATGTTCCTTCTATACCCAGTTTTTTTTAGGGTTTTTATCATGAAGGGATGTTGAATTTTGTCAAATGTTTTTTCAGTATTAATTGAAATAATCATATGGTTTTTGTCTTTCATTCTGTTGATAAGATGTGTCACATTAATTGATTCGTGTATGTTGAGCCATCCTTGAACCCTTGGGATAAATCCCACTTGGTCATGATGAATTTTCATTTTAATGTGTTACTGCATTTAATTTGCTTGTATCTTGCTGAAGATTTTTGCATCAATAGTCATCAGTGATATTGGCCAGTAGTTTTCTTTTTTAAATGTGTCTTTGTCTGGTTTTGGTATCTGGGTAATACTGGCCTCGTAGAATGAAAGTATTTCCTACTCATCTATTGTTCAGAATAATTTGAGTAGGATTGGTATTGCTTCCTTGAATGTTTGGTAGAATTCAGCAGTGAAGCCATTGGGTCCTGGGCTTTTCCTAACTGGAAGCCTTTTTATTATGGCTTCGATTGTATTACTGTTATTGGCCTATTCAGGTTTTGGATTTCTTCATGGTTCAATCTGGGTAGGGTCTGTGTGTGTAGGAATGTATCCATTTCTTCTATATTTTCCAATTTATTGGCCTATAGTTGCTCCTGGTAGCCACTACTGGCCCTTTGACTTTCTGTGATATAATTTGTAAAGCCTCCTTTTTCATTTCTGTTTGTATTTATTTGGTTCTTCTCTTTTTTTTTCTTAGCATGGCTAAAGGTTTGTCAGTTTTGTTTATCATTTCAAAAAATATTCTTGTTTCTTAAGACAGGTCTATTTTTTAAAATGTCTGATTGTGGTAAATACACGACATAAAATTTACCATCTTAACCATGTGTTTTTTTTTTTTTTTTTTTCCAAGACATGGTCTCACTCTGTTGCCCAGGCTCGAGTCCAGTGCTGCAATCAAGGCCCGGTGAAGTCTACACCTCCTGGGCTTAATCCTCCTGCCTCAGCCTCCCGAGTAGCTGAGACTACAGGAGTCTGCCACCACAACGAGCTGTTTTTTAAAATTTTTTGTAGAGCCAAGATCATGCTATATTGCCCAGACTAGCCTTGAACTCCTGGGTTCAGTGATCTCCCCACCTCAGCCTCCTAAAGTGTGAGTCACTGTGCCCGGCCTTAATCACTGTGAAGTGTACATTGTAGTTGCATTAAGTACATTCACACTGTGGCACAGCCATCGTCATTCTCTATCTCCAGAATTCTTTTTTTTTTTTACATTTATCAGTTTATTATAGTTTTTTGTTTTGCCTTGTTTTGTTTTGTTTGAGATGGAGTTTCGCTCTTGTTGCCTAGGCTGCAGTGCAATGGCACAATCTCAACTTACTGCAACCTCTGCCTCCCAGGTTCATGCGATTCTCCTGCTTCAGCCTTCTGAGTGGCTGGGATTACAGCCACACGCCACCACGCCTGTCTAATTTTGTATTTTTAGTAGAGACAGGGTTTCTCCCTGTTGGTCAGGCTGGTCTCGAACTCCCGACCTCAGGCGATCTGCCTGCCTTGGCCTCCCAAAGTGCTGGGATTACCAGCGTGAGCCACCAAGCCCTGCCAGTTTATTATAAAGGCAAAGGATACAGATGAAGAGACGCATAGGGCAGGTAATCGGGGAAGGGGCGCAGAGCTTCCATGCCCAGTGCTGCTGTGATCACAGCTGTTCAAACATCTCCCTGGGTGCCACTCTCCAGGCACATCCCCGTGTTTAGCTACGTGAAAACTCACTGAATCCTATCTTTGGGTTTTTAGGGAAGCTTCATGACATCATTTCTTCCCCTAGATTATAGGGTGGCACCCTCTCATGGGAGGGTCTTAAGACCCACAGTCAGTAAGGCGGGAGCACATTAGCATCTCCAGTATTCTTTTCATCTTGTACAACAGTCTTGTCTCCATTAAACACTCACTCCCATCCCCTCTCCCGCCAGCCTCTGGCATCCACCATTCTGCTTTCTGTCTCTATGAATTTGACTAGTCTATGTAATTCATATGTGGAATCAACAGAATTTGTCTTTTTGTGACTGGCTTATTTCACTTAACTTCATCCTCAAGGTTCAACTTAAAGGTATATCCATGTTGTAGCACGTGTCAGTATTTTCTTTCATTCTGAGGCTAAGTAATATTTCAATGTGTGTGTACACCACGTTTCATGCATTCATTCTCCCTCGACAAATTGGTGGGTTGTTTCACCCTTTTTGCTTTTGTAAACAGTGCTATGGATGTGGTTGTACAAACATCCTTGGAGACCCACTAGCAGTTCCTTTGGGTATATACCCCAAAGTGGAATTGCTGGATCTGGTAACTCCCTTTTTAATTTTTTGAGGAACAACTACACAGTTTCCATAACAGCTGTAACATTTTACATTCCCAAGACCTATTTTTTTAAAAGAAGAAAATATGTGTTTCTGCATTGCTGGAAGTCCACACTGCAGTTCCATTTGTTGAAATTTAAGACCAGAGTCATCGTCATCTTTTCTGCTGTAATTATAGTGGTCACTGGCCTTTTCCTCCTCTCTCTGCCCCATCTGCATGGGGTCTTTGAACAAGTCCCAGCACCTTGGTGGACAAGCCCATGTCCCTGGCCTATCATGGAAGCCACTGCCTTCCAGAGTAGGAGTCTGTACCTTGTTGCCTCATTCCTTGCTGGGCCCATCAGTGAGCTTGTGCCTAACCTCTCCTTCCAGGTGGACTTAAACACTGGGCTGTCGGAGTTCTCGGTGACGCAGCGCCGGCTGGCCCATGGCTGGAATGAGTTTGTTGCTGACAACAGTGAACCTGTGTGGAAGAAATACCTGGATCAGGTAGGACCAGAGGCGTCATTCTTTGCATTAACAAGCATAGGCCAGGGAGGGTGGGGCGGCCGTTCCATCTTTCAACGTTGGTGGAGAGTATCCTTGGACAGCTCCTGCCCCTTTCGCACCGTCCCAGCCAGCCTGAGCATCAACCATGAGCAAATCACTAACTCCCCAGGCAGCCGCGTTCAGGAGAAACAGTGATCACATTCGTAGACAGTTGAGCAGGGCCCGGGCCCCACGCTAAGTGAGTAAGTGAATAAGTAAGCATGCACTTACTAATCCTCCTCCTAATCTGGGCTTTGCACTTGAGGAAGGAGAAGCACAGAGGTTGAAAGATTTCCCCAGAGTTGCCAGGTTTAGCAAATAACAATATAGGATGCCCTACAAATTTCAATTTCAGGCTGGGCGTGGTGGCTCACGCCTGTAATCCAAGCACTTTGGGAGGCTGAGGCAGGTGGATCACTTGAGCCCAGGAGTTCAAGACCAGCCCGGCCAACATGGTGAAACCCCGTCTCTTCTAAAAATATAAAAATTAGCCGGATGTGGTAGTGCCATCTGTAGCTGTAATCCCAGCTACTCAGGAGGCTGAGGTGGGAGGATTGTTGGAACTTGGGAGGTGGAGGCTGCAGGTGGGTGAACTGAGATTGTGCCACTGCGCTCCAGTCTGGACAACAGAGTGAGACCCTGTCTCAAACAACAACAGCAACAACAACAACAAAAGTGAATTTCAGATAGATAAACAAGCAACTTCTAGTATAAGTGTGTCCCAAATATTACAGTGGACATGCTTATACTAAAAAGAAAAAGTTCCTTGTTTATCTGAAATTCAGATTTAACTGAATCTGTAACCTGAGCCCAAAGTCACATAGCAGCGAGGAGCAGTGCAGAGAAGTGCAGCCAGGGAGCTGCACCCAGAGGCCCTTCCTTTGCTAGCTGCTGCCATCCGTGCTGGCGCGGTGCTGAATGAAAGGCACACAGTCAAATGCCTGGAAGCCACTAAGAAGAGGAAAGAGAAAACTGCAATTGACATGGCTCCAAGTTTCAGTGTAGAAGTCGGCAGCCCCCGCCACCTTTGCAGGACCAGTTCAGAAAGGCCCAGTGAACAGGCAGAATTTTCCAGGTGCCTGAGAGCATTTAGATGGCCTTAGATCCCCTTTTCCAGCCTTTTGCATGCTCTTGGCCCCATACCTGACATCCCCTTCTTCATTCTCTGGCCCCTGGGCTTCCCCTGGCTTCAGCTGCTTTCCTATTGGCTCTGTGTTTACAGCTTCCTCCATTGGTCGATTCTGGAACCAATCACAGTCCTCCGTGCAGCATCCTCTGTCTCCACTCTCCTTGAGGTCCCCGCCCTGATTGCGGCTCAGTTCTCAGTGTTCTGGGAATGTTATTCATCGATGCGTTTTGGCACCAAAATAGGCTTCTGGGTATGCAGGTTGTTCTGGCTAGCCCAGAAGCTGCCTAAAACTGCAGAACTGAGAAGAGGCAGTGGAGGCTCCCGGAAGCTGGGGTCCAGGGAAGGAGGCTGAGTGTGGGCTGTGAGGGAGGACCTCCCCTCTGCGGCTGGAGGCCTCTTTGCTCTGCCCTGGCACCTCTTCCACTAGGACCCACTCCCCCACTTCCCCTGGTTGTCCTCCTCCCACTCTGCCCTGTCGAAACCCACTGTGAACATCTTCCTTCGCACCAAGGATCCTCTTCCAGCATCCACCCAGGGTGTTCCTCAGAATGAAATCTCTTAAATTTCTTGAGAGCAGAGGACCTGCTCATTCATCTTATAGCTTGTCGGTTCAGCATTGCATCTGTGGGAATCCTTGTAGGACTGGACGGGAGCTCCTGACGGGCTGGGTTTTCCTGCCCTTGAGTATACAGATCCTTTCTGCACTCCCTTATTAATTCCTTACGTGTGTTGAGTTCCTCCTGCGTGCCAAATGTCGTGATTCTCCTATCTTTCCCCCAGTGACAGGGAACTCATTACCTCACAAGGCAGCCCTGTTCCTCTGCCTCAGGAGTCTCACCATTAGGAATTCTACCTTAAGACGACCTAAGCCTCTGGACGGGATGGCAGGGAGGCACTAGGCTGGTGCTCTGAGGAGGTGGCGTCTGGGCAGAGACCTGAGTGAAATGAGAAGAGAAGCAGTGTGAGGATGTGGATGGAGGACGTTGCTGGAGGGCAGGGTGCAGAGGTCCTGAAGCGCCAGGAGCTTGGCAGCCTGAGAATTAAGGTGCCCAGACCCGGTGCATTATTATTACTTTTTTTCTGGATAGGGTTTCTTTGCTGTCCAAGCAGGAGTGCAGTGGCACACCACGGTTCACTGCAGCCTCAATTTCTCAGGCCCAAGTGATCCTCCTGCCTTAGCCTTCTGATTATCTGGGACCACAGGTGCACGTCACCATACCCAGCTAACTTTTTCATTTTCTTTTTGTAAAGATGGGATTTTGCTGTGTTTCCCAGGCTGGATTGAAACTCCTGGGCTCAAGCAATCCTCCCATTTCAGCCTCCCAAAGGGCTGGGATTACAGTGTGAGCCCCTGCGCCCAGCCCTTGTTGCTAGTTGAACTCTCTTCCTCATCCTGATCTGTGGTCTGCCTTCTGAATCCGGTTTGATGTGTTTGCATTTCTTTTCAATCCTCTGGAACATGAGCTACCATGAGATGTCTCTGCAATGAAAGGGCAGGTATATAAAATAAAGTAAAAATACTATCAGGAAGTTTTGGGAACAGTTGTTTTAAAGAGGGACATCATTGGAGTCCCTAGAGGCTGTGACAGGAGCAGGTTGGCACCAAGTTTGGTGACTGGGATGTGCAGCATTTGGGGAGCTGGTGTGGTGAGAAGAGGACCCTTGGCTGTTCTGAGCCAGGACTGGCATCTTGCTGAAGGTCTGGCCTGGAGCGTCATGGAGATGTGGAGAGGCAAGGCCAAGAACTCAAAGGCAGGGCCAAGGCCGGTGTCTTCAGGGCGTCAGTGTCAGGACGACTCCGGGAGGGTCAGTGGGGTGGAGTTCCAGGCAGAGGAGGACCACTTCATGGGGTGGTCTCCTCAGCCCTCGGTCACCATGGTGTTGACCTGGAAGCCTGGCCTTGAACTGAGATCCCTGTCACACAAGCTTCTGCACAGTAAGAAACCCATTCTGGTCCCTGAGACTAAAGAATGTGCCCCACCCTGTTATTTCCTCTTCAGTTTAAGAACCCCCTGATCCTGCTGCTACTGGGCTCTGCCCTGGTGAGTGTCCTCACCAAGGAGTATGAGGACGCCGTCAGCATCGCCATGGTGAGTTCCCTGACGGCGCTCGGCTCCCGGGAGGGCAGCCACAGGTCTGCTGAGTCTCTGCTTGTAACTATATACAAAGAAAAAAAACAGTTTGCTGTAGGCATGGGGAAAAGGAACGTACAGAAGAAACAAAGGAAAGCAAATCCACGTCCTTCCTTACCCTAATATCAAGGTGCCTGGTTTATTCGGCCGCCGCTTGCTTGGTGGACACACGGGTGCTTCTGGGTCTTTGCTAGAGCAGTGTTGCAGGGAATTCCTTTCCCATGACCCTGGGATGGGGGGAATAGAGCCTGGGCTGTGCATATTTGCCTTCCGAAGAACAACACCCTTGATCCATTACCCAGAGATAACCACTGAGCACTCATTTTTTTTTTATTTAGATGAAATTCGCATAATAAAATATTGACTATTTCACAGTGAACAATTCAGTGGAATTGAGTACATTCATGACATGTTGCAACCACCGCCTCTGCCTAGTTCCAAAACATTTTCATCACCCCAGAAGGAAACCCTGTGCTCACCAGACACTCACTTCCTGTCCCCCTCCTGCCAGCCCTTGGCAACCACCCATCTGCTTCTATCTCTGTGGGTTGACCTGTTCTGGATATGTCACAGAAATGGATTCAGACGGATGAGTTCGTATCCTTTGCAGGGACATGGATGAAGCTGGAAACCATCATTCTAAGCAAACTATTACAAGGACAGAAAACCAAACACTGCGTGACCCACTCATAGGTGGGAGTTGAACAGTGAGAACACAGGGACACAGGGTGTGGGACATCACACACCAGGGCCTTTCATAGGGTGGGGGCCCTGGGGGAGGGACAGCATTGGGAGAAATATCTAATGTAAATGACGAGTTGATGGGTGCAGCAAACCAACATGGCACATGTATACCTGTGTAGCAAACCTGCACGTTCTGCACATGTATCCTAGAACTTTAATAAGAAAAAAATTGATTCAGACAGTACACGACCTTTTGTGTCTGGCTTCTCCTGAGCACATTTTTTTTCTGGTTGTTTTTTTTTTTTTTTTTTTTTTGAGACAGAGTCTTGCTCTGTCGCCTAGGCTGGACAGCAGTGGCATGATCTCAGCTCACTACAACCTCTGCTTCCCGGGTTCAAGCAATTCTCCTGCCTCAGCCTCCTGAGTAGCTGGGATTACAGGTGCCTGCCATCACGCCTGGCTAATTTTTATATTTTTAGTAGAGATGGGATTTCCCTGTGTTGGCCAGGCTGGTCTCAAACTCTTGACCTCAAGTGATCTTCCTGCCTTGGCCTCCCAAATAGTTGGGATTATAGGCGTGAGCCACCATGCCTGGCCTGAACACCTTTTGATGGCTGTCATTCCCCACTCCTTTCTGTTCGTTCCAGCTGGTCTTTTAAAATACAAACACTCATTCCACATGATGGAATTTGCTACTTCCAATTAAAAGGCTGGGGTAGGCTGGGCGCGGTGGCTCACGCCTGTAATCTCAGCACTTTGGGAGGCCAAGGGGGAGCAGATCACAAGGTCAGGAGATCAAGACCATCCTGGCCAACATGGTGAAACCGCATCGCCACTAAAAATACAAAACAATTGGCTGGGCACGGTGGCATGTGCCTGTGGTCCCAGCTACTTGGGAGGCCGAGGCAGGAGAATTGCTTGAAACCGGGAGGCAGAGGTTGCAGTGAGCAGAGATCGCACTCCAGCCTGGTGACAGAGACTCCATCTCAAAAAAAAAAAAAAAAAGGCTGGAGTAAGATCCACATCTGCTATGGTGAAGGGTGTTTGCAGTATGTTCAGTGAAAATGGCAGTTTATAAAAGAATATGTCCATATTATATGATGTGGTGCCTTAAGTGTGTCTACGTAGAAAAATCTAGATGGGTACTCCAAAATGTGCGCTTCTGGGTAGTAGAAGATAGTGTCCATTTTTTCGTCCTCTTTTGGCTAGTATATTTTCTAAATTTCTGCACTGTGCACTTATTTTGCAAGAAGAAAGGAAATCAATCATTAAAGACAAGGCCCTAGCCTGCCACGCCCCATCCCCTCCCACCGAGCCTCTGGCACTGACACCCTCCTCCGTTTACTGCCTAGGCCGTGCTCATCGTGGTCACTGTGGCCTTCATCCAGGTGAGTATTTCCCGAGGTCCCGGTCAGGGTAACCCGGGCGGGACAGGAACTTCATGGAGTCCCCACCTTTGAACAGCACATCTGATGTGCTTCCTGCCAGGAGTACAGGTCGGAGAAATCTCTGGAAGAGCTGACCAAGCTGGTTCCTCCAGAATGTAACTGGTAAGTCAGGGCCTCCCTGGGACTTTTTGGTTCACTGGAGGAGCCAGTGAGCTGGAGGGTTCGGCAAATGTTTGGTGAAAGTTGTATCCTTGGTAGTGTCGGACAAGAGAACCACATCTCCCTGGGAGTTCTAAGGCCTGGTCTCCGCCTGCCAACAGGTTGCTGTGTGTCCTTGAGCATGTCACTCAACCTCTCTGGGCCTCAACTCCATCTTCAGTGTCTAAATCAGGGTGCCTAGCCTGAGGGCCACAGGTGGCAGGAGTGACTCTGGGAAGAGGGTAGCCCACAAAGCCTGTGAAATAGTGTGCAGAACTGTGTATTTTTTCTAGGGAGAGGGTTTGGAGGTTTATTTGAATTCTCAGTGAATGGACTCAGGAAAGTAAGATCCAGGTCTTTAACAAGCGGAGCCAAGAGAACATCGGCTGCAGTATAGGGTACAGAGAGAGTGAACTTGAGTAACCGCTCAGCAGCCGCAACAGCCTCTTTCCTGCCCAGACCTTTCCTTGGTGCTGTTGGTTATTGCACAGCTCTTACCAGAGACGTTTAACAAGGAAAGAGAAAAGATTTAAAAATCTACCAGTACCCCATGGCCATTTCTGCTTAGCGTAGGCCTGTGCGATCCAACTTGCAGGAAATGTTCTATTAATATCATCTGCCCTGTCCAGTATGGCATCTGACAATTCTACTCAAAGTGATAGAAAGTATCCTGTGATCAGCTAGGTACAGTGGCTCATGCCTGTAATCCCAGCACTTTGGGAGGCCAAAGTAGGCAGCCCACCTGAGGTCAGGACTTCAAGACCAGCCTGGCCAACATGGTGAAACCCTGTCTCTACTAAAAATTTTTAAAAAAACAAAATTAGCTGGGCATGGTGGTGGGTGCCTATAATCCCAGCTACTTGGGAGGTTGAGGCAGGAGAATTGCCTGAACCCAGAGGTGGAGGTTGCCGTGAGCCAAGATCGCCCCATTGTACTCCAGCCTATGTGATAAGAGCGAAACTCCGTCTCAGAAAAAAAAAAGTAAAAGTATCCCATGATCTGCGGTGCCTGGGAACAACTCAGCCCACCCTCTGAGTCTCTAAGACCCATTTCCAACATTTGGCAAACACATGGCAACTCCGTATTTTCTGAAGGATAATTATCGGGGAGAGCTTTAGTATATATCCCAGGTACATGTTGTACAACTGAGCCATGGGGCTGGGGTAGAAAGCCCTAGTGAGATAAGGTCCCCCGTCTCAAAGAGTCAGCATTCAAGGGGGGTGTGTGTATAATACAAGGCGGATAATGACGAAGGACCAAATAAGAAGAGGAGGATACAGAATTGACTCACATCAGAGAGGGCGAGTCCATTGTAGAAGGGCCACAGGAGCAGTGGAAACATCTGGGCTCGCTGGTCAGATGAACAATGCTGTCAGAAATCCAGACATGTGACATCATTAACTGAGCAAACGGAAGCATAAATGATTTATGTGATTTGATGAACCGATCTTAAGCTTAAATATCAAGTCTTGGCCTTTCAGGTGAATAGCGTGCATTATTAATGTTGCCCGGGAGGTAGCTTCTGAAAGACGGTTTTATTTACAAACACAGCGGTGTCAGACAGCCCGGTAGAGTTGGAAGAGTGCTGAGGAGGTGAAGCCCACCCTCTGAGTCGCCGAGACCCGTTTCCAAGTCAGGGGAAACCCTGCCGTGCGGGACCCCTCCCTGTGTTACTCCATCCGTGATGCAGGCATCAAATATGTATTGAGTACCTACTGTATGCCTGGGGAAAGGGCACTGAGGTTGTATAAGTGGAAGAAAGGGAGAGGCCTCGGCCTCTGGGGAGCTCACATTCCTACCAAGGGAGTACATAATCAGCCAATGAAGAAACAAGATGATTTTGGAATTGTCCAGGTACACGAAAGCCAAAAAATGCCCAAGGCCACCAAAACAAATAAATCCCACTGAGATGTAATAGTGGCTGGTGGAAGGGGAGGACAACCCTAAACAGCTGTCGATCAGGCTGACATTTAGAGAGGAGGTGACATTTAAGCTGAGGCCTGAGGAAGAGGAGCCAGCTGTGGGAGGTGCTGAGGGAGCAGCAGGTATATCTCTGGCAGGTGCTCTTGGCTACAAGGAACAGAAAGTCCAAGTGCACAAACCCTAAGAAAATATATTGTCTCATAGCCAGGGATCTGAGGTGGGAGCTGTGGGGTTACTTAATTCAGCAGAGCACCCAGGGCCTGGCCCTTCCACCTCCTTACCCTGCCACCTTGAGCTTATAGGGGTTGGATTGGTTCTTGGCTGGCTATCCTCATGGTCCCAAGGCGGCTGCCACAGCTCCAGGCATCACAGCCAAACACGCAAAGGCCCTATAGAAGAAGGTAGGTGTGTGTGTGTGTGTGTGTGCGCGCGCGCACATGCACATACAGTAAGGAAATCTTTTCCCGCAAGCCCCCAGCAAACATCCACTCACGTCTCACAGGCCAGTGTTGCGTGATGTGCTGATGCCTAAGCCAATCAAGAGCAGGGGACGTAGCCAGGCATGACCCACTCCCCGGGGCACATGGCTGTGGGGAGAGCGGGGATACCTGAACAAGATCACATTCCATTAACAACGAGGAGGGGAATTTCTGCTCCTGCGTTTGAGGTCTGCATAAGCCCCTGAGACCAGAAGGAGCTGCGTGTTTAAGGGGGCTGGGTGGAATGAGATGGGAGCTGCAGGAGGCTGGCCTGCCCCGGAGTAGATCTTTGGGTTTGGTACCAAGGTCATAGGAAAGCCATCGGAGGGTTTGGAGCAGGAGGGAGGTGGGATCTGGTTTGGGGTCCTAAGAGCGCTCCAGCTGCCGTATGCAGGAGGGGTTGAAGGGGCCAGGTGGGAGGTCAGAGTCAGCTGGGATGGGCCAGGGGCGGTAGTGTGGGGAATTCCATTCACAGCCTGCACAGAAGCACATCCATAGTCTGAGGGCAGCTGGTCACAGCCCTGCGGGAATGGAGGTCCTGGGCTTCCAGCTATGACAAGGCTGTGCCATCCCTGACTTCCAGATACAGACCCTGCACCCTGAGTGCTGTGTGCTCTGAGGACAAAACTCTGTCGGCTGCATTCGGAGGCTTTAGAACCACTGACCTTGACCCCAGGAGCCTCCCTGCGGCATGTGGCCCACCTGGTTTCCAGGCAGGGTAAATAGCAATGGCCTCGTCTTTCAGATGTGGCCCGAGGATGCCCAGAAACCACATACTTTCCCTAAAGTCTTAGAGGATATATTAATTTCAAAATAGTGACACCCTGAAGGCACAGGGTTGGTGTGTATTAAAAGAGAAAAGTGTGTTTCTTTTCTCCTTGTTCAAATGCATCAAAGTGCATAAAAACGAATGTCAGCATGGATGCTCTTGCTTTTTACCACGTCAAATGCAGCCTAAGAGAAGGAAAACTCCAGCACCTGCTTGCTCGAGAACTGGTTCCTGGAGATGTCGTGTCTCTCTCGATCGGCGACCGGATCCCTGCAGACATCCGACTCACTGAGGTGAGTGGTCTCAAACTCTTGCCAATGGGGTATTTGATGGGGCTGGTCAAGGAGCAGACACTTAGCTTATTGTAGGTATGTACAGTCTCTGTCATACACAGGTGCTCAGACATACATGCACACGCACATGCATGCACACAAGACCGGAACAAAGTTAGCAGACAAGCGTATTCTACGCATAGAGCCCCTCAAACCATATTTCATAAATTGTCATTCTCACTTTAAGCCTAACAAATTTTGGCTATATGGTTTTCCAGTTTAAAGCAGGCTGCAATAACAAATTAAACCAAAGTGGGCTTGAGGAATGATACAAGAGTTGCCTCTCAAAACAGACGCACAAATTTTAGAAAGACGTGATATTAGAGGTGGGTGGATCACCTAAGGTCAGGAGTTCAAGACTAGCCTGGCCAACATGGTGAAACCCCATCTCTACTAAAAATACAATAATTAGCTGGGTGTGGTGGCATGTGCCTGTAATTCCAGCTACTCAGGAGGCTGAGGCAGGAGAATCACTTGAACCCAAGAGGCAGAGGTTGCAGTGAGCCGAGACTATGCCATTGTACTCTACCCTGGGCAACAGAGTGAGAAGCACACACTTTTAGGGTAGTGAGGTTTGGGGACACTGGCTGTGGGGCAAGCTTTATGGGTCTCTGGGTGCCACAGCTTCACAGAGCCATGCCTGAGGCACTCTGCTGAGATTATCTGGGGTTCCCAGGAGGTTACATCAAGTTCAACATGAGTTGTTGATGGGAGTAATCTATTTTAAGAATCCTTCCAAGAATGTGTAAGGACTGTTCAAAGCTTTGCATGATGAAGGATTAGACACAGATTATCTGCCTGATGTATTTACTGATGGGAAGCATTCTCAGGAACTGTAGGATCAAGGACCCGCTGTTAAATGGGCAGCATAAGGGAAGGGCATGGAGAGGAGCACAAAGGGTTGGGAGCTGCGCCCTGGGACCTGTGTTTACAACATTCCTAGCCTGTCTGTGAAATAGGAGGCAGGGGCCAGGGCTTATGCGTGGCCACTTGGACACTGAGCCTCTCTGCCGTGACCTTCAGATTTCCAGGCAGGGCATGGATAAGGGTAGGAGATGTTCAGGTACCAAAATGAAGGAGGGTACACCCTCAGGCTCAGGGTGGTGCCCTTTGCAGCACCAGAAATAGATCTGCTGTGGCCCGGCCTCTCCCCATGTTCAGCTCCAGCAGTCAGCATCTGACTCCAAGTCTGGGGTGCCTGGATCCAGTCAGAGGAACCGCTGTCTGTGGCCAGTCACCACCTGCAAAGAGGACTGGGAAAGCCGGTCTCAGGTTTTCCACGTTTTCCTTCTCCTGAGAAAGGGGGCTCCTAACAGGGGATGCTCCAGATGCCAGGGAGCCCATGAGAAGGACACAGGTCCACCACAGGTGCAGAGGCAGAGAGAGGCCGTATGAGAGGTGGCCAATGACCTGGGGCTGGACATTAGCCTGGGCTTGAGCCCTGGGGCCATCATTCAAAGCCTTGCAACCTCCAGCAAGTTAGTTAACCTCTCTGTGCCTCAGTTTTATCATCTGCAAAATGGGGGGTGGTGATGCCTATAGGGTACTTGTGAAAATTAAAAAACTTCAGAGATGCCAAGTGCTCAGAACGGTGCCTGGCGCGGTGAGTGAGAGGCAAGCGCGGGGGCTGCCATTACCGCAGTGTGTGTTGGGAGTCAGAGAACCCGGAGTCCTATAGCTCCTACGGTGTGACTTGGGGAAGGAATTCACCTCTCTGAGCTTTGATCTCCTCACCCCTAAAAGGGGCTGATGTTGGTTTCCAGTTCACAGGGTTATTATGAAGATGAAACAAGCTATGACCTGTGCTATGCTTAGCACGAGCCCTTCGTGGGGTAAACGGTCACCAGTTACTGGTGATTGCTTTTATTTTTTATCATTATCGGTCTATACAACGGTTCTTTGAAACAACTTTTTACACCCCAGATAACTTCCTCACTGGTTCAGCTGGATTTCTCTCTACCCTGCTTATATTAAATTAAATTGTGGCTGGGCACAGTGGCTCATACCTGTAATCCCAACACGTTGGGCAGCCAAGATGAGTGGATTGCTTGAGCCCAGGAGTTCAAGACCAGCCTGGGCAACATAGCGACCCCTCATCTGTACAGAAAATATTGTGCCTGTGTACTGATACCACAAAGGTTATTTTAAAGCTACTGGCTGTGAACACTATGGATTTTCCTGGTGGTATTTTGCAATTCCATTAAACTATCAATAGCTTTGTCTATTCAGAGGAAAATGCTTATGAGCTGTTAAGCTCTGAGATCCAGGAGTACTTCAACTGTACATTTTAAAACCATTTCTATCCAGCAGTTTCAGCAGGAAGCAGCAAGTTCAAGAAAGCTCTTAAAGTAACAGCCCTTTGTGCACAGTATATGGGGTCCCAGGACATTCTTTTCCCTTTCCCAGAGTTAAAACAGAGGAAGCCCTCAGTCAGAGGCTGAGCCGGTACAGCCAGCAAGCCTGGGTCACTGGTCATTCTTTCTCCCCAGCCATGTCTAAAAGAAAAAGGGAATTGGGTCGAAGGTGAATGGACTCCAGGTGACGCTTCGTCTTGGAGGTGGGGGCACCAGGTGGGCGTGAGCCCTGCGTGTGGGAGATAGGAGGTGAGCCCACGATTGTGCCTCCATCTTCAGGCTGGGCACGCCTCCTTGGTGGCCACAGGTTCTGTGCCCCCGACTCTATTTTTGCCCCTCACCCCTCCTTGCCCCTTTCCTGAGATTGTGCCCTGGGAGCCTGGGAGGTCACCAGAAGCCCCTCCTGCCCACCTGCCGAACCCACACACAACCAGCTTTGCTCCTTCTTGGTCTGGAGGTGCCACCCGATCTTCCACCAGCCTTTATTTTTGTCATAGGAAGACAACAAATATTTTTCAGTATGTCAGGTCTATGCTAACCACCGTATGAAAATTGCTTCATTTCATCTCCCAACACTCTTAAGAGACCAGCACTGTAATGTTTCCTCTGTGTTATTTTACGACATGGACCCAGCAGCCCGGAGAGGTTGCGCAGCCCTGCGCAGTCACACGGCGGTGGGCGGTGGAGGGGGACGTGACCCCGGGCCTCTGGCTCCACAGCCCATGTCCTTACCCCCAGGACGTTCTCTCTCTCCCTATGGGCAGCCTTCAGACTCTTCCTGGCACTGCCTCTGCCCCTGGCTTTCCTTGATGTATCAGTGGCCTGTGGCTGCTGTGGCAGATGACCACTTACTTAGGGGCCGAAAACAAGGCGAAGGTATGGTCTGACCTCTGGAGGTCAAAATTGGAATCGTTTTCACTGGGTGGAAATCAAGAGTGCTATCAGGGTCCGGGAGCGGTGGCTCGCTCCTGTAATCCCAGCACTTTGGGAGGCTGAGGTGGGCAGATCACCTGAGGTCGGGAGTTCAAGACCAGCCTGGCTAACATGGTGAAATCCCATCTCTACTAAAAATACAAAAATTAGCCAGGCGTGATGGTGAGCCCCTGTAGTCCCAGCTACTTAGGAGACTGAGGCAGGAGAATCACTTGAACCTGGGAGGTGGGGGTTGTAGTGAGCCGAGATAACACCACTGCACTGCAGTCTGGGTGACAGAGTGAGACTCCATCTTAAAAAAAAAAAAAAAAAAAAAAAAAAAGAGTGCTATCAGGGCCATGCTCCTCCAGAGGCTCCAGGGGAGAAGACGTTTCCTGGCCTTTCCCAGCTTCTAGAAGCCGCCTGCATTCCTTGGTTCATGGCCCCATGTCCCTGCACCACTGCTTCTGTTACATCTCCCTGATGTCAAACACATCTCCAACCCTTCTTCCTCCCTCCCGCTTATAAGGACCCTTGTGATCTCACTGGGCCCACCCCAGTCACCCAGACCACATTCTCCCCATGTCAAGGTCCTTCAGTTAGTCATGTCTGCAAAGTCTCTGTCACCGCATCAGAGAACACGTTCCCAAGTTGAGGATTAGGAAGCAGACATCATGAGAAGGCTGGTGGGGGGCATTATTCAGCGGGCCACACTCCGGTCCTTCTCCAGGTCCCCTCCCTCCTCCCTTCCTGCCTTGGGGCCCCCCGCCCCACTCCCCATCCACATCACTCATTCATTCAACAAGTGTTTCCTGAGCACCTACTCTGTACCAAGCCCTGGGCTGGGTGCCGAGGACACTGCAGGAAGCAGAGCTGGTCCCTGTGCTCATGAGTTTATAGCCCAGAGTGACAGACTAACCTAAATCTGCTAGTGACAAGTACTGTTCCGGACTGCTAAGGTACCCATGAGTGGAAGTACTGGGAATCCTGGATTTCCCAAATGGGAGAGACTTGCCTGGTGTAGTCAGGGAGGGTTTCCTGGAGACAGCAGCTTTTGGCAAAACATCAGTCGTTTTAGGCAAAGGAGACCCAAGCTACTTGTCTCACACTGAGATAAGTTGGTTTCAACCGCCCTGTGGGCACCTAAAACCCTCCCCCCACCACACGTGACTTAGCCTATCTCATCCCTGAGGTCTCTGCTCCCTGTCCCTCCTCCCAGACCTTCCCCTCCACCACCTTCCCTAGCCCCTACCCGCAGCCTCTTCTGAGGGGCCTGCCTCCCTGCTCTGTGCACCCTGGTGGTCATTCAATGCTTGTTTATCGTCAGTCCTTCCCCCTCCTCCATGGAGTATCGTGTTCCTGAGGCAGGGATCGTATCCCATTCACTGCGATATTCCCAGTGCCCAAAGGAGTCCCTGGCCCAGCGGAGGATATGGATGGGCAGATCCCCATCTGTCCAAACCCACACTCACCCCCCATCCCGTGTCCCTCCTCTCTTCCAAACGCCGCCGCCTCCTTCCTCCTTCTCTTCCTAGCTGCCTTCCCCGAGTGGGGGTCACCTTTGAGACTTCATTGTTTAGAAATGTTTTAGATTTGCAGAAAAATTCAGCTCAGGATTCCCATCTACCCCTCACCCAGGATCCTCTCCTGGTTTTAATGCCTCGGCTTACTTAGGTGCATCGGTCACAACTAAGGAACCCATATTGAGGCCTTCTCGTTACCTTGAGTCTGTCCACTTTCAGATTGCCATAGATTTCCCTAATGTCCTTTTTCTGCTCCAGGATCCCACGTGCCATTTAGTGGTCATGTCTCCGAGGTTCTTGTTGGCTGTGACAGTTTCTGACTTTCCTTGTTTTTGACCTTGATCTTGAGAGTTTCGGTTTTGTTTTTGTTTTGAGCAGAGTCTCTCTATGTCACCCAGGCTAGAGTTCTGTGGGCGATCTCGGCTCACTACAGCCTCTGCCTCCCAGGTTCAAGAGATTCTCTTGCCTCAGCCTCCCGAGTAGCTGGGATTACAGGCGCCCGCCACCATTCCCAGCTAATTTTTGTATTTGTAGTAGAGACGGGGTTTCACTGTATTGGCCAGGCTGGTCTCGAACTCCTGACTTCAAGTGATCTGCCTGCCTCGGCCTCCCAAAGTGCTGAGATTACAGGCGTGAGCCACCGTGCCCGGCTGTCCTTGACAGTTTTGAGGAGCCTCAGCCAGGTATTTTCCAGAATATTCTCTGAGCCTCCTTCAAAGATTTTCCCCAGCATCACTCAGTGACTTTATATGCTTCATTGCCCAGAGCTGGAGCCACAGGAGCCACAGGGAGGCAGGAATGTGGCTGTGCGGCAGGAGGCCTTGCCTCCCTGATGCTGTGGGGTCCATTAGGAAAGGAGCGGGGAGACGGGCATTACCTGGGCAAGTGGCAGCCCCTGTCATTCTTGGGGACTGAGATCCTATGGCAGTGCACATATTTTTAAAAGATGATTACTAAATATAAACAGTTTTAAATTACAGAGAAGTCACAGGTCCCTGTTTGAGAATCACTGATCTAGCTATGGTTCTCTGGTGGTTTGTGGAAGAAGGCTTCTCTCTAGCTTGGTGTAACATGCTTACATGACCAGGTCCCGAGGGACAGGCCCACCCAGCCCCCCTCTATGAACTCAGAGGTGTCTGGGACAGTTCTGGTCCTGGGAGCCTCTCCTTGGGAGTGATATGTGGTAAGTCTGAGGTCTAGTTGCGGTTTTGCAAGATGGTTAAGATTATAGTTTCTGGAACCAGAGCTTTGGTTCAAGTCTCTATTCTGCCACTAACTGGCTGTGGAAACTTGAAAAAATTAATTCTTCCATGCTTCAGTTTCCCCACATGCAAAGTGGGGAAGATAATAGCGTCTTCCATTGGGGGTGGTGAGGTCTGAGGGTTAAGCCTTGTGGGGAGCTGCACGCAGGGCCTGGTGCGTAGTCAGTGTTCTACAAATATCACTACCTCGCTTCCCCTTGCCAGGGTGTGTGGGTGTCTCTGCATCCCTGTCTGTGTTTCTGGTGTTACTGTTGCCTTAGATTCTCACCGAATAACTTGGCTTGATTATTGTGTGGGATTGTGTGGGAACCACACAGGTTGTACAGGCATCTCCAAGGTGAAGAGTGGACTGCGTGTGAGGAGACACACACAGGTGTTTTAAAAGGTATATCCTAAAATAGCCATTGCTTTCATTTTTTTTTTAATCAAAATTTTGAACAATGTTAAGTGAAGAGATGAGACTTTCATGTTTTTAAGAGAGGTTGCTCATGCAAAGCTTTTCTGATCCTGGAGGCCGCCGAGGCCGTCATTGTGACACTCATTCTGTAGGTTCACTGTGTTCTTGGTTTCATGTCCATGAAGGTGCTGGACCATTTTGTGCTTTTAACACCAATTATTTGGGTTACAGGAGATTCCACAGCCTTTTCCCCTTGCTCTCCTAGGTCACGGACCTCTTGGTGGATGAATCCAGTTTCACTGGGGAAGCCGAGCCATGCAGTAAAACAGATAGCCCCTTGACAGGCAGCGGGGACCTCACCACCCTCAGCAACATCGTCTTCATGGGGACCCTGGTGCAGTATGGGAGGGGCCAGGTAAGCCCTGGGGTTCCAAGGCTTTGGGCTCCCATAACCCACAGGCTCCCAGCCCTTAGATCTCATATTTCTCTCTCTCCTGGACACAGGGGGTCGTGATTGGAACAGGGGAAAGCTCTCAGTTTGGAGAAGTGTTTAAGATGATGCAGGCTGAAGAGGTAAGGGGCAGGAGGGGGCTTCGGGATTTTTGTAAGCTGGAGTTTGAGATTATTATAGGCTAATAATGTCAGCCCTGCCTACTCCTGAGGAATGAGAAGCGTGTAGTTAATATGAGTATACTTTTTAAACATTTAATTTTGTTGGTTTTTTGTTTTTATAGAGACAGGGTTTTGCCTTGTTGCCCAGGCTGGTCTCAAACTCCTGAGCTCAAGCATTCTGTCTGCCTCAGCCTCCCAAAGTGCCAGGATTATAGGACTAATCCACCACACCTGGCCTCCTTTTAAACATTTAAGACATTTGTTAGCATTTTCATAAAGATACAATTTTCAGACAATAACACGCACAACTCTTCAGTGCGGAAGTCAGTGAATGTTGACATGTGTGTACCCCTGTGTGATCAGCACTCAAGCTGCAGGATGGCAAGGTGAAGACATTTTGAACAAAGGCAGGCAGAAGCTGGGATCTTGTCCAACTAACCCATTGTGCTCACCCTTTCAGACACCTAAAACTCCTTTGCAGAAAAGCATGGACAGGCTAGGAAAGCAACTGACACTCTTCTCCTTTGGCATAATCGGTAAGTGGAGCAGTTTCTGTACTGGGTTCTGCAGATGGAGAGGAGCCATCATAGGGTGGCCACCATGGCCATTTCTCAAATATCTTGCTGCTCAGCTGCATAAGGCTTGGGGATTGGGATCAGGGGCTCTCAAAAAGCAACAAGAGCTTTCTGTATAGTTGGACCAGGCTGGCTGCTATAATAAGTAACCGCTACATTTTCTTGGCTTAACAGTAAACGCTTGTTCCTTGCTCACGCCACAGTCTATGGGTGTATTCCTGATCCAGTGGCTCTCCTGGATAGCTCGTCTAAAAACACTGACTTGGACCCAGGCCCCTACTATATTGTTGCTCTGTCTTCCTCTGGGTCCTTGGATGCCATATTTCTGTTCAGCCAGCAGATGGTGAAAGAGAAAACATGGAGGCTTGTGGGGGACATTTTTAAGGCATAGACCAGGAAGTGGAGTCATCAATTTGCCTGTCTTTTATTGGCCAGAATGAGTCACATGGCCTATGTAACTGCAAAGGAGACTGGGAAATGTAGTTTAGCTGTGCACCCAACCATTTTTTTATGCTTCTAAGCAGCCTGTGCCTGGGCTGGGACTTCCTGACCTTTGGTAACATGCCAAACAGCATTGACATGATGCTGCAGTCCTGAATCTAGATCTTAAGCCTTATCCCCATGGTATTGCCCAGTCCCTTCACTGGCTTCTTTCTGCTCTTGCCAGTTCTGGCCTTGCTTTATTCCAGCCTTTAGGATCAACCAGTGCCTGGCCTCTAATAGATTCTCAGTAAATATTTGTTGAGTGAAAAATTTAATCCAGGAATAAACCAACAAGCCACTGCCTATAGCACATCCAATGATGAGGGAGGTGCTGGTGAGTGTGGCCAAACTGCAGAGCCAGAGAACAGTCTTGAGAGAAACAGCTTATGTAATCCCGTATTTCTTAAGTTAAATTAGAACTTAAACTGACATGTCCACAGCAAGGCCCATGATACCACTCAGATTTTTTTTTTTTTTTTTTTGAGGTGGAGTCTCACTCTGTTGCCCAGGTTAGAGTGCAGTGGCGTGATCTCGGCTCACTGCAAGCTCTACCACCTGGGTTAAGCTATTCTCCTGCCTCAACCTCCTGAGTTGCTGGGATGACAGGCATGCACCATCATGCCCAGCTAATTTTTGTATTTTTGGTAGAGACAGGGTTTTGCCATGTTGGCCAGGCTGGCCTCGAACTCCTGGCCTCAAGTGATCTGCCCGCCTTGGCCTCCCAAAGTGCTAGGATTACAGGCATGAGCCACCGCACCCGGCCTTTTTTTTCCCCCCCCCCCAACATTGTAAGAACTGCTATAGCAGAGGGAGAGTTTTGAAACTCAGTCCCATGGACCCCCTAGAAGGCCCAAGGGGCAGGTGCAGGAAAATCACACCATACAGTTAAGTCTTCTGGAGGAAAGTAGCATTTGCCAGTTCCCATGGTGTAAGTACTCTCAGTGTGGCCGTTTTCAAGCTACTAATGTATAGACACTGAACATGGATTTTGGAAGAGATGTACCTAGTTGAATCCTGTGAGCTCCTGTGAGGAATCTCCAGCCTTCTGCTATGGGAAGGCCACGAGGGTGGGAGTGGGGTAAGTTCCTAGTGGGGGTGGCTCCAGGCTCACTGCCTCACCCCCGTTTCCAATAGAGTTCCCTTGCTAATCTATTTCATTTGAGTTCATTTGGGCTCTAGCTAAGATTTTAACTGATGAGTGAGTTTAGTAGCTAATTGTAGGATGCCTAAAACAAAACTAACAGATACTGTGGTAGCTGCCCCGCTCAACACGCATATACACACACCCCCCACTACCACCCAGCAGAAAACATCCCTGGCCCCCTGGCCCCTGCAAAGCAAAGCTGGCATTCTTTAGAAAGCTCTCCATGGGTGTCACCGGGCAACCCCACCCACCTTCCCAGTCCCTACTCACTCCTTCCGACAATGATGGCAACAAGAGTTAACGATTAGATTGGTGTTTGCTGTGGCCCAGGAGCTGTTCTGAGCACAGACTGTCATACCTTAAACCAACTACTCTTTGAGGGGGGCACGACAATGAGCCCCACTTTATAGATGACGAGACTCAGACTGCACCAGGCAACCCGAGCACTTTTCCCCATTGCCAGAGCATCTCGTGAACTTCCACAGGCCCCAGGGCAGCTCCTGCCATTTGTGCCTTGAGGGTCTATCTGTGACCACCTCCATGTCTCGCACACCTAGTGCAGTACCTGGTGTGCACTAAATATTGGGTAAATTATTAATGAAGGAAAACAGAAATGAAGTATATTTAATCACGAGTACCACAGAATAAAATAATTTAAAATAAAAACCCGTGGCCCATCTGCCCGTCGCAGGAGCAGCTGCATTTGCCACAGCAAACACCGCATGAGGGCATGTTCTGGATATACACAGCAGATGGGAAACTTTGGGAATAAGATGTTTGCAAACAGTCCAAAATAAACTAATTGAGTCTTTAACTTAAACTTGGCTTGGACCTTTCCTGAGAAAGTAAAACCAGGTTTTTGTAGGTATAAACGTATCTCCCTTAGAAAAAAGAAGAGAGGGCTTGAAAGTATTTGAGGTTATCAGTCGTTCCTCTGTGCATGCATTCCTGTAAACTCTTCAAGGAAGTGGGTTTGAATCCCTCCAGGCATCAGCGTGTGCGGCGCATATGGAGATAAGGATGTTTCTGTCTCTTCCCCAGGTCTCATCATGCTCATTGGCTGGTTGCAAGGGAAACAGCTCCTGAATATGTTCACGATTGGGGTCAGGTAAGGGTGCTGTGGCCGCCCCTTGCCTTGCCAGGGTGGTCATGGGCTCTGAGCCCTTCCCTGCAGCAAGGGAAGGTGGGGAGGCTGCAGAACAGGAAGGGTTGGGGAAGGTGCAACCCCATCACCCAAACTCCAGCCTCCCAATAGCACGTTCTCCGACAGGTACAGAGTGCCTGGTGAATGCCTGCAAAATGAGTGCCGGCATATAATCGGGGGGGCCCTTTTGTATTAGGCTGTTCTTGCATTGCTAAAAAGAAAATACCTGAGGCTTGGTAATTTATCAGCAAGAGAAGTTTAATTGGCCCACGGTTATACAGGCTGTACAGGAAGCGTGGTGTCTGCTCAGCTTCTGAGGAGGCTCCAGGAAGTTTCCAATCAAGGTGGAAGGGGGAGCAGCCATGTCACATGGCAAGAGTGGGGGCAGGAGAGCAGGGGGGGGGGGGGGTTGCCACATGCTTTGAAACAATCAGATCTCTCAGGAGCTCACTCTAGCAAGAACAGCTCGAAGGAGACGGCACTAAACCATTCATGAGGGACCCACCCCATCATCCCATCTCCTCCCACCTCCAACATTGCAGCTTCTGTTTCAACATGAAGTTTGGGTGGGGACACACATTCAAACTGTATCAGCTTTCTTGTCACTCCTTGCCTGTGGGTTTGGGTCTTCTTTCTGGCTAAGAGCAAGGACCCCAGAGCCAGCCTGCCTCTGTTTAAATTCTGCGCTTGCCACTTGCTGGTTTTGTGACCTCTGGCAAGTTTCTCAGCTCTCTGTGCCTCGGTTTCCCCCTCTCAAAAACGGAAATGCTCATGTACCCTCTCCTAGGGCGACTGTCTGGATTAAAGGAGTTAGTCCATGCAAGCGCCCACATTATTACTAGTTTAGAACTCGATCCAAGCCCTTGTTTTACAGAGGAGGCGATCAGAGAGGCAATGGACGTGGAGCCCAAGGCCACACGGGATGGCAGGGCTGGGAGTCATTATCACTTGATGATGCTAACCCGAGGGGACCCGCCCTTCTTCTATGTAGTCATCCCAAGCCTCTGGGTCCTGTTGACCGAGACAGGGAGAGGCACGGGCAGCCCAGCATCGTGCAGCAGTGTGATTTCGTCGGTAGTTCTTCCGTGGCTATTTACCAAGGGCAAGGGAGGCAGGGGGCTGGGGATTGTCACTAACTGGGTATGTCCCATTGGAAGGAAGGCTAGGAGCTATTCCAGGACAGGGAGGAACCAACCCATGTCTAGGCTCACATCAGGCCCAGTTGTTCCCGGACGGTAACGTACATGCAGCTGCTGTCTGCAAGATGCTTTTAGGTGATGTGTGGAAAATTATTGTAGTGTCTGTTCTTATGTATATATATGTAATTAATACATCACACCCATGATGTAAACAAACTTAGATGTCCGTCAGCTCATGAAAGAATAAACAACTTAGGTACAGTGGAATATTTTTCAGCCACAGAAAGGAATCAAGTACTGATTGATACTGCAACATGGATTAATGTTGAACCCGTTTTGCTAGGTGAAAGAAGCCAGTTGCACATATTGTATGATTTTATTTATATAAAATATTCAAAAATAGGTCAATCGGCCAGGCGTGATGGCTCATACCTGTAATCCCAGCACTTTGGGAGGCCAAGGCAGACGATCACCTGAGGTCGGGAGTTCTAGACCAGTCTGGCCAACATGGTGAAACACTGTCTCTACTAAAAATACAAAAATTAAATGGCTGTGGTGGCAGGCGCTTATAATCTCAGCTACTCGGGAGGCTGAGGCAGAGGAATCGCTTGAGCCCGGGAGGCAGAGTTTGCAGTGAGCCTGCGCCGTTGCACTCCAGCCTGGGCGACAGAGCAAAATTCCATCTCAAGAAGAAAAAAAGGGAGGTAGAAAGGGATGGACTGGAAGAGGTGGCCGGGGAGGGTTTTGGGTGGAGAGTTGAGTCAGGAGATGAGCAGGAAGGGTGTACCAGGCAGGGGGAACAGCACAGGCAAAGGTTTGGGGGTGGGAACATGTCTGAGGGCCACTGCAGGGTACCACAGCTGAGCTCTGTGACCAGAACGAGAGCATGGAGTCGCCTAGATCATGGGGAAACTCACAGCTCCTTCTCCTATTCCTAACCTCATCATCAGAGCGTTTCCCAGTACGCCATGCCAGGCCATCTCTGTGACACTTTAGAAGCAGAGAGCTGAAAAGTGTTGGCCACCCTTGATTTAGAGGCTGAAGGACATGGGAGGTGGGAGCCCCAGCTTATTACAGAAGCGGGGGCTGGGAGGAGGGGGCACTGGAGCAGGACGCTGAGCTGTACTGGGGCCGGTGGAGTTTGAGGCATTGGAACGGTACCTGCAGAGGCAGGCACTGGAGAGCCGAGGTCTAGTATCTGAGAAAGCCTGGTAAACCGGGATGGCCACTCCCCCAACTCAGGGCTGGGTGGGGCCTGAGACTCACATTTCTTTCTTCTTATTATTTCAATAGGTTTTTGGGGAACAGGTGGCGTTTTGTTACATGAATACGTTCTTTAGTGGTGATTTCTGAGATTTTCATGCACCCATCACCTGAGCAGTCTACGCTGCACCCAATGTGTTCAGACTCATCTTTTTTTTGTTTGCTTTTTTTTTTTTTTTAATAAGTTCTAGGACACGTGTGCAGAACGTGCAGGTTTGTTACATAGGTATACGTGTGCCATGGTGGTTTGCTGCACCTGTCAACCCGTCATGTAGGTTTTAAGCCCCACATGCATTAGGCATTTGGCCTAATGCTCTCCCTCCCCTTTCCCCCCACCCGTCCAACAGGCCCTGGTGTGTGATGTCCGCCGCCCTGTGTCCAAGTGTTCTCATTGTTCAACGCCCACTTAGGAGTGAGAACATGCAGTGTTTGCTTGCTTATTTTTGAGATGGAGTCTCGCTCTGTCCAGGCTGGAGTGCAGTGGTGTGATCTGGGCTCACTGCAACCTCCACCTCCTGGGTTCAAGCGAGTCTCCTGCCTCAGCCTCCCAAGTAGATGGGATTACAGATGCCCGCCACCACGCCCAGCTAATTTTTGTATTTTTAGTAGAGACGAGGTTTCACCATGTTGGCCAGGCTCGTCTGGAACTCCTGACCTCAGGCGATCCGCCTGCCTCTGCCTTCCAAAGTGCTGGGATTACAGGCATGAGCCACTGCACCTGGCTGAGATTCACATTTCTGACAAAGGTCTCAAGGGTGCTGACATAGCTGGTCCAGGGAGCACCCTCTGAATGTGAGGCTGTGATTTGACACTGTGCCCCCAGAGCGGGTTCCAGCAAGAACAGGACCAGGGAAGAGGCCAAGACACCTGAACAGCATTCTCAGGTGACTGAGCCTTTGGAGGCAGGAGTGGTGGCAGGGAGGGAGACATTTGAGCCTCAAGGAAGCTGCCAGAGAACACAGGACTCTCAGAAGACAGAATGCTTAAAAACTCCCCTAAATAGGCTGGGCACAGTGGCTCACACCTGTAATCCTAGCACTTTGGGAGGCTAAGGCGAGAGGATACCTTGAGCCCAGGAGTTTGAGACCAGCCTATACAACATAGTGAGACCCTGTCTGTGCAAAAACAAATGTTTTTTAATTAGCCAGGTGTGGTGGTGTAAGCTTGTAGTCCCAACTACTCGGGAAGCTGAGGTGGGAGGATCACTTGAGCCTGGGAAGTCAAGGTTGCAGTGAGCCATGATCTCATCACTGCACTCCAGCCTAGGCAACAGAGACAGACCCTATCTAAAAAAAAAAAAAAAAAAAAATTAAAAAAAAACCTCCTGTAGATCACGAGGTCAGGAGTTCGAGACCAGCGTGGCCAAAACGGTGAAACCCCCATCTCTACTAAAAATACAAAAATTAGCTGGGCATGGTGGCACACGCCTGTAGTCCCAGCTACTCAGGAGGCTGAGGCAGGAGAATCGCTTGAACCCGGGAGGCGGAGATTGCAGTATGCTGAGATCATGCCACCTCACTCCAGCCTGGACAACAGAGACTCCATCTCAAAAAACAACAACAACAAAAAACCCTCCTGCAAATAATGGTGCATCCCATCCCTGTCTTACAAGCCATGAAAAGTTTCATGAGCCAAGAAAGACTATTAAATATTTCCAGGAGAAAAAGCAAGAAAGGCTTTTCTGCGCCCAAGCCCCAAATCGCCCGATTCTCTCCCCACGCTGTACTATTGGTCACTTCTGGTTTCTTGTCCTAACCTCCCTTGCAACACAGGCTTCCTGCTTGATCCACTCGAGTGGACTTGCATGTGGGAGAACCGTTCCCCTCTCATTTGTGATTTTGAAAGGGTAAGGTTTTTCAGTTTTAGTGCCAGATTAAAGCCACCCAAAACCACTGAATCAGAAGATGGAAACGGCAGCTTAGCCAGCGGAGATTTTCCAAAATAAGTAAAATGAGAGAATCATTTTTTTAAAACTTTAAGAACTTTTTAAAAATGAATTCCTGGGCCAGGCGCAGTGGCTCATGCCTGTAATCCCAGCACTTTGAGAGGCTGAGGCAGGTGGATCATGGATCATGAGGTCAAGAGATCAAGATCATCCTGGCCAACATTGTGAAACCCCGTCTCTACTAAACATACAAAACTTAGCCAGGTGTAGTGGCGGGCACCTGTAGTCCCAGCTACTCGGGAGGCTGAGGCAGGAGGATCACTTGAACCCTGGAGGTGGAGGTTGCAGGGAGCTGAGACTGCACCGCTGCACTCCAGCCTGACGACAGAGCGAGACTCCGTCTCAAAAAAAAAAAAACAAAAAAAAAAATGAATTCCCTGTATGTTAAGTGACATTTAAGATGATCCAAGGCACTTGCTTTTCCTGGTCCATTCTAATCAATTTTTGTTTTGTTTTTGTTTTTTTGAGGTGAAGTCTCGCTCTGTTACCCAGGCTGGAGTGCTATGATGTGATCTTGGCTCGCTGCAAGCTCTGCCTCCTGGGTTCAAGCGATTCTCCTGCCTCAGCCTCCCTGAGTAGTTGAGACTACAGGTGCCTGCTACCACACCTGGCTAATTTTTGTATTTTGGTAGAGACGGGGTTTCACCATGTTGGCCAGGCTCAAGTGATCCACCTGCTTCTGCGGTTCAAAGTGCTGGCAATGCAGGTGTGAGCCACCACACCCAACCCGTTCTAATCTTTATTAGCTTGTGGATTAATTCTTTATTATGATTAATTCATCCAGGTAATACACAGATGCCCTTCCCCTGCCATATGGGATGAAAGTCCCCGTCATAACCCTCCACAAATGTTTGCTTAGCTGGTCTTCACAGCCTGTGCCATAAAACCAGCGAAGCCTTCTGGCTGTCACTGTAGAAACCGGGCACAGCCCCTTGATCAAATTCTATAATCTTGGTTTATTTAACTTGCCCCTGCCTGTTCCGTTGTCCCTGGGTGAAAGGTCACCATTCACAACCATTCTATTCAAACTGCCTGTTTTGTAAGTGGAATTTGTTGCCAACATTTAATGTACCATCTTTCTTTGATTCTGAGATGTACATTCTTTTTCACATTCCAACTCCTCTGAAATCAGACCACTTCTAATAAGCGATGTAATTAGAAAGCATGGTGTTACTGATAAATTGGCCGTGTTTATTCTTTTCTGAGCGCTACACAAAATAATGGTGCCCTTCACAATCAACTGTGTCTTCGCTCTGATGAAATATGGTCTCCCTGTGTGATCCTGGTTGAATGGATTCTCACCAAGTGTTCTGCCTATCAGCCAACCCAGGTGGAGTGTTCCCTGTTGGCTAACAATGTGTTCCCTGCCAGCGCAGGCCTAAGCATTGTTATACCCACTTCTTCATGCAGCAACGATTTACTGTATACCTCCTTGCTCTGCTGGATTTTCTAATGCAGAGGATAAAAGCAGCCACCTGGCCAGGCTTGGTGCCTCATGCATATAATCCCAGCACTTGGGAATGCTGAGGTGGGAGGATCACTTGAGTCCAGAAGTTCAAGACCAGCCTGGGTAGCACAGTGAAACCTTGTCTGTACAAATAATTTTTTAAATTAGGAAGTAAAAAACAGTGGTGCATGCCTGTGTCCCAGCTACCAGGGAGGCGGAGGCTGGAGGATTGCTTGAGTCCAGGCGGTCAAGGCTGCAGTGAGTCTTGATGGCAACACTGCACTCCAGCCTGGGCAACAGAACAAGAACCCGTCTCAAAAGAACAAAAAACAGGCGAAGCACAGTGGCTCATGCGTGTAATCCCACCTCTTTGGGAGGCCGAGGCAAGTGGATCACTTGAGGTCACGAGTTCAAGACCAGCCTGGCCAACATGGTGAAACCCCTTCTCTATTAAAAATTCAAAAATTAGCCAGGTGTGGTGGCACATGCCTGTAATTCCAGATATATGGGAGGCTAAGGCAGGAGAATTGCTTGAAGCTGGGGGGTGGATGTTGCAGTGAGCTGAGATTGCACCACCGCACTCCAGCCTGGGCGACAGAGTGAGACTCCATCTCAAACAAACCCAGCCACCCTTGTGTGAGATATAGCCAGAAAATATGTTTTGTTTCAACTGTATTTTTTTCATTGGAATTTGTTGCCAATATCTAAAAATTGGGAGTTTGCATGAAAAAGATCCTGGGTTTCCAGCTTCTCTTGGGGAGCATGGGAGGCCCGGCAGCACTGTGCATTGCTGTCGTCCCTGGTGATTTGGTGGTGGCTCTTCTTTTAGAGGAGGGCCTGGGCTCTGGGATTGCCCCGTGGTCTCGTTCACGCTGGCCGATTTCACGTATTTCCTGGGCAGCCTGGACCCGGGGCCTGGACCGGGGGTGTCTTCAGGGGCTTCTGCAGGGTTCCTGGCCGTGGCTGTGGGTGGGCTGCAGGTGTGGCGAGAGACAGTGGCTCCCTTCTCCCAGGACGTTTCTGGTATCTCAGATAACAGAAATTCCACATCACTTCTAGTCCTCTAAATAGTCTCTTTCTAGAAATTGTACAGACTGGTTCCATGCAATGACAGCACTTGGAGCTCCATTTAAGTCATATCCTCCCCACCCCTCAGCCTGGCCTCGGGTGGAAGCTTGATGGGGAGGATCTGGTCAGCTTCCGTCATCTGCTCAAAATCTCTCCTCCCCTCCCCATGGCCAGCCAAAGCCTGCCGTCCCTTCCTTCCTTCCTTCCTTCCTTCCTTCCTTCCTTCCTTCCTTCCTTCCTTCCTTCCTTCTTTCCTTCCTTCCTTCCTTCTTTCCTTCCTTCCTTCTTTCCTTCCTTCCTTCCTTCTTTCCTTCCTTCCTTCTTTCCTTCCTTCCTTCCTTCTTTCCTTCCTTCCTTCTTTCCTTCCTTCTTTCCTTCCTTCTTTCCTTTTTTCTTTCTTTTTTTTCCCTTTCTTTCTTTCTTTCTTTCTTTTCTTTCTTTCTTTCTTTCTTTCTTTTTCTTTCCTTTCTTTCCTTCCTTCCTTCCTTCTTTCCTTCCTTCTTTCCTTCCTTCCTTCCTTCTTTCCTTCCTTCCTTCCTTCTTTCCTTCCTTCTTTCCTTCCTTCTTTCCTTCTTTCCTTCTTCTTTCCTTCTTTCTTTCCTTCTTTCCTTCTTTCTTTCTTTTCTTTTCTTTTCTTTCTTTCTTGACGGAATTTCACTCTCGTCACCCAGGCTGGAGTGCAGTGGTACGATCTCAGCTCACCACCACCTCCGCCTCCCGGGTTCAAGTGATTCTCCTGCCTCAGCCTCCTGAGTAGCTGAGATTACAGGCATGTGCCACCACACCCGGCTAATTTTGTATTTTTAGTAGAGACGGGATTTTTCCATATTGGTCAGGCTGGTCTCGAACTCCTGACCTCAGGTGATCTGGCCGCCTTGGCCTCCCAAAGTGCTGGGATTACAGGCGTGAGCCACCACACCCAGCCTTTTTCTTTCTTAAACAGCTTTATTGAGACATAATTCACATATCATATAATTCATCCATTTAAAGCATATAATTTAATGGTTTTTAGTGTATTCACAGATATATACAGCCATCACCACAGTCCATTTTAGAACATTTTTTTTTTATATTTTATTTGAGACAGGGTCTTACTCTGTTATGTAGGCCATAGCACAGTGACGTGATCACGGCCCACTGTAGCCTCAGCCTTGACCTCCCAGGCTCAAGCGATCCTCCCACCTCAGCGTCCTGTGTAGCTGGGATTATAGGTACACACTGCCACACCCAGCTAATTTATATATACATATATATTTTTTTTTTTTTTGGTAGAAATAAAAAAATGTTGCCCAGGCTGGTCTCGAACTCTTGAGCTCAAATGATCTGCCAGTGTGATCCTCCCGAGGTGCTGGTATTATAGGTTTGAGTTACTGTGCCTGGCCTTAGAAGATTTTCTTTTTTCTTTTGAGATGGAGTCTCACTCTGTTGCCAGGCTGGAGTGCAATGGCACAGTCTCGACTCACTGCAACCTCCGCCTCCCAGGTTCAAGTGACTGGCCGGTCTCAGCCTCCTGAGTAGCTGGGATTTCAGGTGTGAGCCACCACACCTGGCTAATTTTTATATCTTTGGTAGAGACGGGGTTTCACCATGTTGGCCAGGTTGGTCTCAAACTCCTGACCTCAGGTGATCTGCCTGCCTGGGCCTCCCAAAGTGCTGGGATTACAGGTGTGAGCCATCACTCCCGGCCTAGAACATTTGCTTATTGCCTCAAAAAGAAACGCTGTGCCCTTTAGCTATCACTCTACATTCCCGCCTGGGCCCACATCCCAGCCCTAAGCAGTCGCTCATCTTTCTTTCTGTGTAGGTTTCCCTATTCTGAACATCCCTTATGAGTGGACTCACGCACTGAGTGGCCTTCTGTGTCTGGCTTCTACTCAGCAGCACATTTTCCGGGCTCATCCATGTGGTGGCGTGTGCCGGTGCCTCATTCCTTTCTATGGCTGAAGGGTATTCTGCTGCATAGATAGACCACATTTGACTCATCCATTTGTTCACTGATGGACGTATGGGTTGTCATGGTTTCTTCATGTTTATTTTTACATTTTTTAAAGGAAAACTTCAAGCATGTACCAAAGCAGAGAGGATGATAAAGTGAACACCTATGTAGCCACTACCCAGCTTCAACAGTGGCCCACTTGCAAACACTCTTGCCCTATCTGCAGCCCACCCCTGGCCATGTCAAACTGGACACCAGGCACCAGGCATCACACCTTTCCACCACGTCAGGAGTGTGGGATGTGCGGCCATTCGGCCCTGATGTTCTGGAGTCTCAGCCAAAAGGGGCAGAAGGAGCCCCCTCCACACATCCTCTCACCTGTTGACACACCCAGGGAAGGGGCATCCGTGTGCTGTAGCCCCAGTCTCATTGCCAAGACAGCATCTCACTGGCTCAGCTTGGGCCACACGCTCCCCTCAAATCCAGTCAACCTGGTTATGGGGGAGTGGGGTCACACCGTACGGGGAGAGCTGGAGGGATAAGAAAGAAGTGAGCGGATACCCTGAAACGGATCCACACAGTAGGCAAGGGCGTCGCTGTGGCTCTTCACCTCCCCTGACCTGGGCTTCCTTGTCTGGCTCCCTTACAGGAAGTGTCTACACCACTACACTCATGAAAAGTGAAATTCAAGGGACCCATGAGGGCCCTTGGAACCGAAAACTCTTACTCCCACTTATTGTCTGATTCTGGGAGTTCCTTTCATGGGACCCAAAGCCTTTTCTAATAAATGAGAATAATGTAAATACAAGATACTTTTAAAGAGGCAAAACAGCTGACAGACTAATTCACACTAAGGTGCAGATGACTGACAGGCTAGGTCGCTTCCCAAGAGCAGGGTCTGCAGGGGAGAACTTAGGACAACGGGTGCTGAAGAAGGAGGCAGGTGCACCTTAGGATTGGGAATGGAGAATAGAACCAGGACGCTGGGGACACCTAAGACAAGCTTCACCAGCCAAAGCATTGCCAGCCCCAGCTGAGAGTCACACACGCCTTAAGGAGGGGACTCATCTGCCCTTTCGCTCCAGCCTGGCTGTGGCGGCCATTCCCGAGGGTCTGCCCATCGTCGTCATGGTAACGCTGGTCCTGGGAGTGCTGCGGATGGCCAAGAAGCGGGTCATCGTGAAAAAGTTACCCATCGTGGAGACGTTAGGTGAGGGACTCCGGCCGGTGGAGTTCTCACTTGTAGAATTGAATGGGGGCTTGGCTGTCGGGGCAATCCAGCCTGGGGGTTTCACAAGCCTGAGGGTGGCGACTTTTCTAGAAACTGATGTTTGTTGTGCCAGGTTGCTGCAGTGTTCTCTGTTCTGATAAGACGGGTACTCTGACTGCCAACGAAATGACAGTGACCCAGCTTGTAACGTCAGATGGGTTTCATGCCGAGGTGAGTCCCAGAGGAATTTACAAGCCTTAAAGATGCACCCAGCCAGGCTGTCTCCTTTCTAGATAAAGCACACAATGTCTTCTAGAACACAATAAGGAAGAAAGAAATTGAGGTCATCTTACAATCTTGCTAACATGACTGATTTTCTTTTTAATCATCCCATACTTCCTTTCAAAAGACGACCAATTTAAGGTAGCCTCCTTTTTCAGTTACTTATTAATTGTAAGCACATTACAAAATTTAACAGCTAGCAAAAAATTTCCGTACCTTCCATGATAAACTAACCATGATTAGTCCGTTTGTGGTTTTTTTGTTTGTTTTTGAGAGACAGAGTCTCGCTCTGTCACTCAGGCTGGAGTGCAGTGGCTTGATCTTGGCTCACTGCAACCTTTACTTCTCGGGTTCAAGTGACTCTCCTACCTCAGTTTCCCAAGTAGCTGGGACTACAGGCACGCCCCACCAAGCCCAGCTAATTTTTGTATTTTCTAGCAGAGATGGGGTTTCACTATATGTTGGCCAGGCTGGTCTCATACTCCTGACCTCAGGTGATCCACCCGCCTTGGCCTCCCAGAGTGCTGGGATTATAGACATGAGCTACCATGCCCAGACTGTTTTGTTTTTTAAGACAGGGTCTTGCTGTGTTGCCCAGGTTGCAGTGCAGTGGTGCAATCATGGTTCACTGCAGCCTCTAACTTCTGGGCTCAAGGGATCCTCCCACCTCAGCCTCCCAAGTCCGCTCGTGTTTTTCAGTGTCTTCTGTGTGCTTGGCGCAGTTGGAAGCTCCCTGAAGGTGCAATTTTTTATCCTGATATTTTTTCTACAAAACTGGTCAAAGCAAGGGGTGAACAAATGATTGCCCATGGGCCAGTGCTTGTTTGCAAATAAAGTTTTCTTGGTGTACCGCCACACCCATTTGTGTACATGTTGCCAGTGGCTGCTTTCTTGCCTCAGTGTGCCGCAACGGCAGAGCTGAGTAGCCACGACAAACTTGGAAATAGGCTGCAAAGGCTAACACGTTTGCCCGCCCCTGTTCTTAGAATATAAGCACGCTTCTATGCTAGTTCTTAGTTTTCTTAACCATCACTTGTACTGGCTGCAGAGTGTCCCACTGAGTAAACTTGCTGCAGTTTACTAATGCCTGGCACTGTGTCCATCAGTGACGTATCCGATTCATCAGTAATCTTGCAGAGAACATCTTCATACTGAAAGCCCTGTCCACGTTTAGGATTATGTCCTTGGAATGAATCCCCAGGACAGGGATTGTGGGCCAACCGGGGGAGCATGTTTTTGACTCTTGGTGACACCCTTTCTTCTGCCTCGCCCTGCAGGTCAGCGGAGTTGGGTATGACGGTCGAGGGACTGTGTGTCTTCTACCATCCAAGGAAGTCATTAAGGAATTTTCCAATGTCTCAGTAGGAAAGTTAGTGGAGGTAGGTGTCAAAAGCACCACGGGGGAAATAGTCATTTACACTGGGGCTTCTGGGGCTTCTCTCTGAAAAGGGAAACAGCCGTTGGACTTACTGGTTCTTGACAATGACTGGACCACCCAGGGGTGAGGCTGTCACAGCACTGAAAAAATGGCCCCAAAACTGATGGAGACATCAGAGGTAAGAGGAGAGCTAGGCTGGGCACAGTGGCTCATGCCTGTTATCCCAGCACTTTGGGAGGCCAAGACAGAATCACTTGAGGCCAGGAGTTTGAGACCAGCCTGGGCAACATAGTGAGACGCTGTTTGTATTATTTTTTTAAAACAATACTTAAAAAGAAGAGCTAGAAGCCTCTATTCTAATCACTGCCCATGGGAAGGCTCTAAGGAGACTCCTGCACAGAGACGTGCCTGATGAATGGTAAAAAGTGAGCCTGTGATGAATTTCTCCTATTGCTATGAGCGAGCATGTGATAAATTTCCCCTATTACTTAGTGAGCCTGTGATAATGTTCCCCTGTTGCTGTGATGAGTCCTGCAATCCAAGTTGTACTCACCGTTTCACAGGGGCTCACTCCTCCCCACATAGCACCCTTCTTCGTCTGTACGGTTCAGTGAGCACCACTTGCAGAGGACCTGCCTTCAGGGGCCACTTCACTATCACAGCGAACGCTGTCTCGGTTTTGCAGATTAAAAAACAAAAATATGGCCAGGCGTGGTGGCTCATGCCTGTTACCCCAGCACTTTGAAAGGCCAAGGCATGTGAATCACCTGAGGTCAGGAGTTCAAGACCAGCCTGGCCAACATGATGAAACCCCATCTCTACTAAAAAATATAAAAATTAGCCAGGCATGGTGGCGCACACCTGTAGTCCCAGCTACTCAGGAGCCTGAGACAGGAGAATTGCCTTGAACCAGGGAGGCAGAGGTTGCAGTGAGCTGAGGTCATGCCACTGCACTCCAGCCTGGGTGACACAGTGAGACACTGTCTCGAATGAATGAATGAATGAATGAACGAATGAATGAATGAAGAATGAAACAAAAATATGCAAAACTAGCAAGTAACAATAAAAAAGAAAAGAAATGGGCAGAGAAGTAATGTGAGTGTCCAGGCTCACCAGGCCGGAAAGGAAGGGTGCCGGGAATCCCGCTCTTTCTGCTTGTCTCTTGTTTATTTTTTAAATATTTATTTTTAAATTGAGACAGAAGTCATCTACCATGAATTCACCCCATTAAAGTGCACAATTCAGTGGTTTCATTATGCTCACAAGTTGTACAACCATCACCACTGTCTAGAACACTTTGTCATCCCAAGAGGAAACGCCATCATCCCCATTACAGGTCACTCCCCGTCACCTGCCTCATCACCACCCGTCCACCTGCCTCCCTGCTGGGTTCCCTCATGGTAGCTTTGTGGGAACCAACATTCAGCACAGCCAAGAAATAGTCACGGTGTTCCTTTTAAAAAGCCAGGACACTGAGTTTTAAAGAGCAAGTCTTGTCCCCGCAGCCCCAGATGTAAAACTGGGAAAAGCCCACAGTGTCTAACTTTTTCATGAGCCCAGTACTAACTACAGATGTTGGGATAATCCCCTTTTAGGCGGGCTGTGTCGCCAACAACGCGGTCATCAGAAAGAACACCGTGATGGGACAGCCCACCGAGGGTGCCCTGATGGCCCTGGCAATGAAGGTAGGATGTCCTGGGGTGTCTGTGTGGGGAATTCTTCCACTCGGGGCTGGATTCGTTGGTAGAAAGCCAGCTCCTGTCTGAGCTAACAGGACTAGGGATGTTAGGTAATCATGGAAGAAAATGGCCCAAGCTGGCCGTGGGCCATCTGTTGGTGGTAGAGGAGGTGAGCTCTGAGATTCCACGGGACTTCAGAAAGTTCTGCAGGTCTCTAATCCCTCCTCCAGCGATTCCAAAAGAGTCCTATGAGCTCCCCTGTGGTTCAGGCCCTGGTCAGGTGTTGGGGCGACAGACAGTGAAACGAGACTCCCTGTGTGTCCAACATGACCCCGTGCTCACCGAGGCACCGCTTGGGGGGGCTGGTTCCTGGGAATGCATTCCAGTGACTCTGGGGCTCAGCGTTACATCCTGGGCTCTGTGGCTGTGCAGGGTTACCCCAGGTCATTCTGTGCCCAGTGTCATGTACCAAGTGGCTGCTTGCAGTGTGGAGGGGATGGATGGGGGCTGATGGGGGTCTGCTGCGCTCTGTGCACAAGTTAGCAGAAGGAAAGGCAGAAAAACATGGGCTGGGAATGCAGGTGACAGGAAAGCAAGAAGAGAGGACAAAGGACATGGGAAAGGAGGGGCTGGAAGAGGTTAAGAGGAGGGAGCAAAGGAAGGAGGAAGGTGGCCCTGGTCAGCTCCCATGTCTGTTTCCATGGCCACTTGGCCTGGATCCCTCCTCTTCAGCCAGAGCCGGGGCTCCCCTGGACACTGCGGGAGCTCCTCTCCCCAGCCCGCCCCATGCTTTCTGTGGTGTGACTTGTCTCTGACTCGGCTCTGATCAGACCCCTCTCCATCAAGGTCAAGGGAAAAGCCTGACTCAGGGTGCTCATCTGCCAGCACTGACCCCTCGCTGCCACCCAGCCTGGCCCCTCGCTGCCACCCAGCCTGGCCCCTGCACTCACCCCGCTTCCTGCTTCCTCCTGGACTTTGACTGCTCCTGCCTGTCCTCACTGGCGAGCACCAACTTTCTCTTCAAGTTCACTCCAGTTTCCATCCCAGCAGACACCTCTTCTTACCCCGGGCTCACTTCACTGCTTTCTGTTATCAACTTACCTGTCCCTCCCTCCAGTGCAAGACTCCTACCTCCCACACGGCTGCCTTCCCGAAGCTGGTGCTGGGTGCGGGGGAGGTGGTTGCCCTCTCATAAGCCCCTGTGACAGTAGATCAGTCGTTTTTCCCCAGTGTAAGAGCATTGGGAAGTCATTACAGGCTGAGTGCAGTGACTCAAATCCCAGCACTTTAAGAGGCTAAGGTGGGAGGATCACTCAAGGCTAAGAGTTTGAGACCAGCCTGGGCAACATAGCAAAACCCCATCTCTACAAAAAATATAAAAGTTAGCTGGGCGTGGTGGTGCATGGCTGTGGTCCCAGCTACTCAGGAGGTGAAGTGGGAGGATCCCTTGAGCCCAGGAGTCTGTGGCTGCAGTGAGCTATGATCATACCACTGCACTCCAGTCTAGATGGCAGAGTGAGATCCTGCCTCAAAAAACAAAAAGGCTGGGCGTGGCGGCTCACACCTGTAATCGCAACACTTTGGGAGGCTGAGGTGGACGGATCACCTGAGGTTAGGAGTTTGAGACCAGCCTGGCCAACATGGCGAAACCCCATCTCTACTAAAAATATAAAAATTAAGTGGGCATGGTGGTGCACACCTGTAATCCCAGCTACTCGGGAGGCTGAAGCAGGAGAATTGCTTGAACCTGGGAGGTGGAGGTTGTAGTGAGCCGAGATCACACCGTTGTACTCCAGCCTGGGCGACAGAGCAAGACTTTGTCTCAAAAAAGCAAACAGAAATCATGACATCATATGATTTTCCTTCCATTCACAGAAGATGATAATCCTCTCTGCAGCGTCTGTAATAGTGAACGGAGCTCATTTCCCGTTTTAAAATAGCGCTGAGTCTGCTCCATTCAACAACTCCTCGCTGCCCAGAAGGGAAGGTGCCAGCCTGACTGTCTGGCAGGAATGACACCCACGTGTCACCCTGCTCCCGCCACCAGCCGCCCCTGCAGCCTAGAGAGGAGAGAGGTTCCAGAGCCTAGAAGCTGGGAGATTTCCTTAATGTGTCATGATTTTCCTCTTTCCTGGGGCCTGGCTTAAGATTTGAGAATATAGAATAAACACTGGCTGGCGCGTAGGAAGTGCTGCCTGTGTGACAGGCATGGGGCAAGCACTTCGTGGCTCTTACCCGTCTCTCCTACTCTAAACGGCACTGAGGCCAGGCCAGTGGTTCCCAACTTTTCTTCCATTATTGCTCCTGGATTAGGGTCCTGAAATAAAGCACCACTGGCTGGTGATTTAGAGTAACCAAAACACCCTGAAACACAGCTCTGTGGGCCAGAAGTTGAAATCAAGGTGTGAGCAGGGCCAGGCTCCATCTCCCAGCTTCCGGGTGTCACCGGCAGCCCCGGGCATTCCTTGACTCGCACACACATCCCTGCCTTGGCTTCTCACATCGAGCTCTGCCTCCGTCATGAGGTGCTCCCTGCCATGGCTCCGTGCAGCATTTTCCTCCTCCTCTTTTTTTTGTATTTGAGACGGAGTCTTGCTCTGTTGCCCAAGCTGGAGTGCAGTGGCTTGATCTCGGCTTACTGCAATCTCCGCCTCCCGGGTTCAAGCAATTCTCCTGCCTCAGCCTCCCGAGTAGCTGGGACTATAGGCGCCCGCCACCATGCCTGGCTAACTTTTTGTATTTTTAGTAGAGACAGGGTTTCACCATGTTAGAATGGTCTTGATCTCCTGACCTCGTGATCCGCCTGCCTTGACCTCCCAAAGTGCTGGGATTACAGGCGTGAGCCCCCGCGCCCGGCCTTCCTCCTCTTAGATCCAGTCATGTGGGCTTAGGGCCAACCCTAATAGCCTCAAATGGACGATATCCACAGAGGCCCTATTCCAAATCAGGTCACATTCAGAGGTGCCGGGGTTAGGGCTTCAACATATCTTTTGTGGGGTACAATTCAACCCCACTAAGGAGAAGTTTTAGGCATTTTTCCCTAATCACCCCACCCCCTCCCCCTGAAATGTAATATTGCAGATAGACTGTGTTGCACGCATATCTGCACTTTCTATGTAAAAGGAGTAGCTTTTTGTGCCCCTGCTGCACCCCATTTTCACCCCCTGCAGGGCAGTGGGATGCATGGGTCATGGCTGGTTTACACTTGGGGAAACTGAGATTCTGAGTTGTCACGTCACTAATCCAAAAGCCATCAAAGAGCAACAAAGGGCCTGGCTGGCGAGGACCCCAGGCTGTGGACACAGGGCTGGCGAGGACCCCAGGCTGTGGACGCAGGGCTGGCGAGGACCCCAGGCTGTGGACGCAGGGCTGGCGAGGACCCCAGGCTTGGACGCAGGGCTGGCGAGGACCCCAGGCTGTGGACGCAGGGCTGGCGAGGACCCCAGGCTGTGGACGCAGGGCTGGCGAGGACCCCAGGCTTGGAGGCAGGGCTGACGAGGACCCCAGGCTGTGGACAGCAGGGCTGCCTTGCTGACTCTAGGGGTTCCTTTTGAGAAACTGCTACACCTTCAAGTCTGAAATGTTCCTCTCGGCAGAAGCACTGCAGGTTTGTTTCTAAGCAGATTTCAGATAGAAGCTGTTGCAAAGACCATCGGGTCTACCCTGCAGCCAAGAGAAGAGACTTTTATTTTTCTCTCTAGGTGGGACATTCCATTTTTTCCACACAGAAAAAAATGGCCTTTTTGCTGTGTGCTAAATGCTTGGATTTCTTATCTGCCAGAGGTGGTTTGAACAATGAATAATTTAAATGGACTGAGTTTCGTATAGAGATTGGCTTCAGATGACTCACTAAAAATGTGCATTTTATTATTCCAGATGGACTTAAGTGATATTAAAAATTCATACGTAAGAAAAAAAGAGATTCCATTCAGTTCAGAGCAGAAGTGGATGGCGGTGAAATGCAGTCTGAAGACTGAGGTGAGCCCTTTCAACCTTCAGCCTCTTCTCTCTTTCCGCCCAGGCCCCCACCCAGAAATCACGCAAAATGCGGACTTCAAGGATAATTTCAAAGTTCCTGGCTGCTTCTGTGACATTCCAAATACATGGAAAAACCTAATCACCATCAAACCTTTGAGTCTCTTGGCTCTGCTTCTGGCTTTTTGTTTAAAACAGAAGTTCTCACAGCAGGGTCCCCGGAGTAGCCGCGGTTGTATCACACGAGAATTTATTAGAAATGCAGATCTCAGGTTCCATGCCAGACCTCCTGAGTCAGATGGTCAGGGATGGGACCCCGTAACCTTCGTGTTCTGCAGATTCTGATGCAGGTGCAAATGTTGAGATTTACCAGCCCGTAATCCACTGACTAAAGCCCTGCTGCTGACACCAGTTGCCAACTTGCCAGTCCTCTCTTTGCAGCCCTGTGCTAAGTTGTTTATACTTCTTAGCTCACCTTCCCGTCACACCGGGAAGCAAATGCTTCAGTACGGAAGGCGTGTCTGGGTGGTGCCTCAGCGTGTGCACACACGTTGTTCCTGACTAGAGGAACACATACCAAGCTGTGGCCACCCCGGGTGGACATTGCAGCTGATTTTTTAAATTTTCTTTTCAGACTTGTTGTGACTTTTCAGATTTTCATTAAAAGCTATTTTTTAAAGTTTTTGTTGCCTTCTACCTTTTTCTCCACCCCTCCTCTTCCTTCTCACTCTTTCTAGAATCTACCGTGTCTGCCCCTGCAGATTGCTCAGCTCCCACTCAGGGCTGTGGGCAGCTTGGCCAGCTCATGCCAGCCCCTTGTACATTTCAGGGGCTTAGAAGGGATTACGGATTTTCAAAAAACTTTTAGATCTTTAAATCTTTTTCCCTGCAAGGCAATGGTAATATTTCTCCTTGAAAAAGCATAGAAATATGACATAAAAATGAAAGCTTTTTTCATTTCACCCCTCTTCCCTCCCTGCCCACCACCCACCCAGCGGTAATTCTGTTTTAAGTCTGGGATGGAGCATTGTAGATTCTAAATATGCAAATGACAACATCTGGATGGTATTTTCAAAACAAGGTCACTGTTTATAGTGTTTGTAATTTACTTTTTCCCCCTAAGATTTTCTTTTAATATTGTGTCTTAGATGCCTGTGTTGGTTAATATAAGCTTGTTATAGTAACATATTATATAATATATTATGTAATATATTATAATTATATAAGTTAATATATTATTATATAATATAGAATATACATATAAATAATATAATGTAACATACATATAAATGATATACATACATATATATGTATTATAATTAATATATTAACTAATAACATATATAATTAATATTATATTAACTTATAACAGTGTTATATTAACACTGTGCACCCACGTGAGCCAGGTGGGTCCAGTAGTGAGGCTGGGGATACAGCGTGACTTTCACTGACCCAGGGCCTCCCCACGTGGAGCTTACAGTCTACATATTTGTCACGACAGAGCTTAACAAAAACACAGGAAAAATGATCAGCTACTCACGTGGGTTCACTATGACAAGCCAAGTGCTAGGGGTGGGTACAAAATAGACTTGGTGATGCCCTAGGGAGGCAACAGTCTAACAGAAATATTCCCAGTTAATCACACCCCAAAGGCATAGTCCAAGCTGGGATGATTCCTCCCATGCATGAAACATACAAGACGCTCTGAGTGACCGTAACAAGGGAACTGAAAAAAGAACAAGGGTGGTACAGGTTGAAGATTGACCTTGTTCTTTCTCTGGATTGTAAAACGTTCCATGGATGGGATTCCGGAACTTAGTGAACCTGTCCAGCACCTGTGAACAGCACCAGCCCACTGTAAATAACTCCGCTGCCAACGTCCCTGTGTGTGTCTTTGTAACCTTGTGCAGAGTGGGGTGATGGTTACTATGAACCAAGGCTTCCAGTGGTAGTGGATTTCTTCCCTTTGTCTTTTCTAAGGATCAGGAAGACATTTACTTCATGAAGGGGGCCTTGGAAGAGGTGATCCGCTACTGCACCATGTACAATAACGGAGGCATCCCCCTGCCGCTGACACCCCAGCAGAGGTCATTCAGCCTGCAGGAAGAGAAGAGGATGGGGTCCCTCGGTCTGCGGGGTCAGTGCCTGTGGCCCCAGCCCAGAGCTTTAAGCTTGCATGTAACATTGACTTTTAAGTGCATTCAAGCTGGGTCCCCAGTCAAGGAGGTCACCTGTGCCGAGGAGTCAGGCAGCATGCTGACAGCAATGACGTGTGCTTGGAACCTGATGATCCCATGAAAGGCAGGCCCCCACCTCATCCCAGTTCCTCAGTGAGCCCTGTTAATCCCCAGAAGAGGGGGACCCTCCCTTGCTGAGTTTCCTAAGGCAGGTGAATGGGCTGCACCCCAAACATTGATTTTCCCAATAGGTCTTTTTGCTCATTGCCTCTTATCAGGAAAACCTGAAGCTCTTTTCAGTCAAGGAATATATTTTCTCCCTTGGCCATTTTCAAATTTCTGCAGCAGAGCCAGTGCCTTCCCTGATGGGCTGAACATTAAAACTCACATTTCCCTTGGTGTCATTTGTCACCCTAGCCAGGTACAGAGGAAGCGTTTAGAAGCGCTGCTGGGCGCTGGTGTTCCCCTGGGGGGAGGTGAGAGGCGTTGGGCTGGCCTTAGGCGCTGGCGTTCCCTTGCGGGGAATGAGAGGCGCTGGGCTGGCCTTAGGCACTGGTGTTCCCTTGCGGGGAATGAGAGGTGTTGGGCTGGCCTTATTGGCTCAGGAGCCTTGGTCTTCCCCTTCGGGGAACAGAGTTTGTAGGTTGCTGGCAAGTTTGCTCAGAGGTATACAGAGCGAGACCCTTGTGGCTTTCTGGGGCATGGTGAAGCCAGCGCCGAGCATGTGTCCCCTCTTCCTGAGTGAGGGGAGCATTCCCCAAAGCACGGGCGCTTTGCCTCCCAAATGGTTTGTGTAGCGCTGGGTCTACAATAGGCCCACAGGTAAATACTGTGCCTCAGTTTCCCCATATGCATAAGGAAGGCACGAGAGTAGTGACTTCACTGATTGCTGTAAGGATTGGAAGAGACGGTGGATCCCGTCTTAGCTTGCCCTGGGCCTTGACTCTGTTTCGGTGGCAGAGAAGCCAGGCCCAGCCCCTGCGAGCTGGGTGATCTGAGAGGGGCTGGTGTAAGAAGGTCCTTTTCACCTCACTGACACCAAAGACGGAGCTGTGGCGTCTCTCCTGCACAGTGGAGGGATTGGGAGAAAATCTGGCGCGTGGGTGGCAACTGCTTTCGTCATGGTTGATAGGACCAAGCCCTTCAGTAGCTCCCTGTTCTGGTCACATCGCGCCTCTGCTGACAATGAAATGGCTCACTTAAGAGTGGACACGTGAGTAAGTAAACATCCCACATGGCCCTGGCCTCTAAATCTGCTCCTGGCACTTGGGACCCACCTGTGTGCCGGGCACCATGAAGTGCCTGTGTGAGGCCACGCCCTGAATCCCACCGGGCAGTGGAGCCAGCCCGGGTGACAGCCCGGCCTAGTGCAGCCAGCGCCTTCGCCCAGATGCCTGCTGCGCTGCTGCAGAGCATGAGGACGTGTTCCAGGGGCTTGCTCCAGACTTTGGGGGAGAGCGTAATGAGAACGGGTCAGTGGCAGAGGAACAGTGAGACCTTTTCCTGTGTCCCCCAGTCCACACGCAGGTCCTTTTGTGTTTACAAATGAACTTGTCTTCCACCTGTGGCTGGGAAAGCTACAACCTGGGAACTGGAGAAGGCCTGTGCGTTTTTCCAACCCGTGTCTGGTCTGAGAAGAGAAGGGATGTTATTCCTCAGCAGGCGACCGTGAACTGATGCCTGCTGCCTGGCAGGCCTGGGGCAGTGCCCGGGTGACTTAGAGAAGCCCCAACCTGCTAGATCCCCTGGAGTGATTGCTGTGAGGATTGGAAGAGTCAGTGAATCCTGTCTTGGGTTCTGAGACCCCCGACCCCACACACATCCAGGGGAAGATGACAAACCCCACAGAGCGGGAAGGAGGGTTGGGGTGAGGGGAGCACGGAGGCAGGAGTGAGGACCTCCGGGGACAGAGGGCTGCCAGGTGGCCACTAGAAGCAGGGGATGCTCCTGCTTCTAGTTTGGTGGAGAGGGGGCATTGGAAAAGGGGAGGAAGAGCAGCAGTGTCATCGGTGCAGGAGGGATGCCAGCCCTGTCTTTGGTGTCAGTGAGGTGAAAAGTCCACCACCCACTCTGAGATCACCCGGTTGGCAGGAGCTGGGCCTGGCTTCTGTGCCACCAAAAGAGAGTCAAGGCCCAGGGCAAGCTCACAGCAAGAGTCCCCTCAGCTGGGTCGATCCCCTGTCAATTTTTAACCTCTGTGCAGCTCCCCCACGTCTGCTGGCAATGACAGAATGAGTTAGCACAGAGCAGATGAGGGCAAGAATTGTCAGAACTGTCCTATCCTACTCCACCTCACGTGTCCCATTCTGGGCCAGCTCAAACAGGTTTCTGTGGCCACTTCTGTTGGGAAGTGGGGTGGGTCTTATACCATGAGTGGTGTATTAGTCTGTTTTCATGCTGCTGGTAAAGACAGACCTGAGACTGGGTAATTTATAAAGAAAAAGAGGTTGAACGGACTCACAGTTCCACGTGGCTGGGGAGGCCTCACAATCACGGCGAAGGTGAAAGGCATGCCTTACATGGCAGCCGCCAAGAGAGAATGAGGGCCAAACTGAAGGGGAAACCCCTCGTAAAATCATCAGATCTCATGGGACAAATTCACTGCCACAGAACAGTGTGGGAAACCACCCCCGTCATTCAGTTCTCTCTCACTCGGTCCCTCCCACAACCCGTGGCAATTATGGGAGCTGCAATTCAAGATGAGATTTGGGTGGGGACACAGTCAAACCCTATCAAGCGGACAGCAGTGGTATTTTCTGCTACGTGGCTGTTTCTGGCTTCCCTCTCTGTCTGGTGTGCATCTGCGCAGGCCTGAGAGCCGCTGCAGGCATCTCTGTCCTCCCTTTCAGTCTAGGGACTTGATGCCTGAGCCCTCCGCAGACCGAGGAGGATCTGGGCCATGGTGGGGGCTGGCTGGGGACTAACAAAGGGTTGGGCGTGTTGCCTCACACCTGTCATCCCAGCACTTTGGGAGGCTGAGGTGGACGGATCACCTGAGGTCAGGAGTTTGAGACCAGCCTGGCCAACATGGTGAAACCCCATCTCTAGTAAAAATACAAAAATCAGCCAGGCCTGGTGACGCATGCCTGGAATCCCAGCTACTCAGGAGGCTGAGGCAGGAGAATTGTTTGAACCCAGGAGGCGGAGGTTGCAGTGAGCTGAGATTACACCACTGCACTCCAGCCTGGGCAACAAGAACAAAACTCCCTCTAAACAAAATAAAACGAAAAAACAGAAACAACAAAAACAGATGGCCCCTGAGCCCCCGGTGATCCCTCCTTACTCCCCCTCTTTCCTCAGTTCTGGCTCTGGCTTCTGGGCCCGAGCTGGGGCGGCTGACATTTCTGGGTCTCGTTGGCATCATTGACCCCCCGAGAGCTGGCGTGAAGGAAGCAGTTCAGGTTCTCTCCGAGTCTGGCGTGTCCGTGAAGATGATAACGGGAGATGCTCTGGAGACGGCCTTGGCCATAGGTAACCGGGACGGGGTCAGGGGTGAGGACGAAAGGACCCGTCCATCCTTTACAATGGGGGGCTGCAACCAAAGGGAAGCCTCAGCTAGCTTGGTCAGGAGGGCTCACACCTAGCCCTGTGGGCTTAGAAAAGACGCTGAGTATTCGTGGCCAGCATTCCAATTTCTGAGGTGTTTCCTGTTTCTGAAATGTTGGCAGGTTCTGCAAAAGGGGAAAAGTCCTCATGGATAGTGAGGACCTACTGTGTGTCAGGGGCTTTTCATCCACTGTCTTCACAGGCAGCATCATGGCCATGCAGTTTCAGTCTGCCATCTGCCTCTAGCTGTGTACCCCTGGCAAACCATTGAACCACTCTGACCCTCAGTCTTCCTCAGTACAGGGCTAGCAGCCCTCCTGCTCTAGTTACTTTTTTTTTTTTTTTTTTGAGATGGAATCTTGTTCTGTTGCCCAGGCTGGAATGCAGTGGCACAATCTCAGCTCACTGCAGCCTCTGCCTCCTGGGTTCAAGCAATTCTCCTGCCTCAGCCTCCTGAGTAGCTGGGTTTACAGGCGCCTGCCACCATGCCCAGCTAATTTTTTGTATTTTAGTAGTGATGAGGTTTCACTGTGTTGCCCAGGCTGGTCTTGAACTCCTGACCTCAGGGAATCCACCTGCCTTGGCCTCCAAAAGGGATTACAGGCATGAGCCACTGCGCCCAGCCCCTCTAGTTACTATTATATGGGTTGTCACAGCCTGGGGCTGTGAAAAGGTTCATGGGCTTTGGAATCAGAGCCGTGTCGGGTTCCAGTGTTACTCCTTACCAGCTGTGTGTCCTCAACAAAGTCACTTGTGTTTCCTCACCTTTAAAGTGGGGATAATAAGGCATTTGGTGTAAGTTAATCCTGTGGATAGAACCAAGGCCACGCAGCATAGTAGGTCCTCAGTAAAGGGTCTCCAGCATGGTTTTATTCTTGGTATTCCCTGTGGCCGAGGTAGGGCTGGGAGTGAGGGGTGGGGTCGGGGGCCTCGGAGCAGACCCTCACAACAGGTTCTCCTGAAGGAAGAAACATCGGCCTGTGCAACGGGAAGCTGAAAGCCATGTCTGGGGAGGAGGTGGACAGCGTGGAGAAGGGCGAACTGGCTGACCGCGTGGGGAAGGTGGGTCCCCGGAGGCAAGGCTGGCGGCAGGGCTGGGTCACAGCTCTGAAATCTGATTCTTCGCCTTCCCTGTCTCCGTGTCCAGGTGTCCGTGTTCTTCAGGACCAGCCCAAAGCACAAGCTCAAAATCATCAAGGTTCGCTGGGTGAGGCGGGCACAGGCTGAGCTGCTGGGGCCGGGCCAGAGACACTGTGGCTCAAGGAGCTCATGTGTCTGTCGGGTGACAGTGCAGGGCCCAGCCGTGGCTTCCTTCTCTAGGTCCGGGGCAGCTGCCCCCGGGGTTACCTTTTCATAGCCAGGGGGAGGGGAAGAGGATGAGCAGGGGCACGCGGGCAGCTCCCTTGGAGAGGACGAGGCTCTGAAGTTGCCAGCGTCACTTGCGCTCACAGCCCCTTGGCGAGAACGCAGTCATGGGCCCAGGTTTAGCTGCAGGGGATGCTGGGAAGTGTCATTTCTAGCTGGGTGGTCACGAGCCCCACTAAACCTGGGGATCCTTTTAAGGAGGAGGGGAGAACTGGGGGACCCTTGCCACATACACTGAAAACTGGGAACTGTAATTGGATAATGCAAAGGGAAAAACTACAACAGAACCTGTCTTTTTCGTTTTTTTTTTCTTTGTGGGGGGTCGGGGTGGAGTGGGTTGGAGGCACGGAGTCTCGCTCTGTCACCTATACTGGAGTGCAGTGGCACAATCTCGGCTTGCTTCAACCTCTGCCTCCCAGGGTCAAGCGATTCTCCTGTCTCAGCCTCCCGTGTAGCTGGGATTACGGCCTGCACCACCACACCCGGCTAATTTTTGTATTTTTAGTAGAGACAGGGTTTCGCCATGTTGGCCAGGCTGGTCTCAAACTCCTGACCTCAGGTGATCCACCTACTTTGGCCTCCCAAAGTGCTGGGTGCTTTTTGGCATTATTCCTGTCATTCAGCTCTGTGCCTCTGTTTCCTCATCTGTAAAATGGGGGAACTATTAATGCCGTCAGCTAATTCACAGGGTTGGTAGAGGATTAAACAAAGCCAGGCCCATGAAGCTCTTGGCACACAGCAGGTGCCCAATCAAGAGCTGATGTGATTTTTCTGACTCTGCATATGAAAGAAAGGTAGAAAACGTGCGGGTTTTCTCGCCTGTGCTCTGAAAGTTGGCCCTTGAGCTCTTTTAGTAGACGGGCTTTCTTCTTTCATGTCATTTTTAGCTCTACAGAGTAAATCCCTATGCGAGTTACTCCTCAAAGAAGGTAGTCATACTTACCAGGTACCTCATGGTTTCCAGAGCCACACTGTTGATTACCATGTTTTTACTGGGGATGGATCACCTTTATGAGCCTTTTCTGACCTTGCTGGGCACCGTCACATCCGCCATCTCAGTTTGGGCCTCACTACAGCCCTGGGAAGAAGGAACTGTTGCTTCCACTTTGCAGATGGGGAAACTGAGGTCAAGAGGGTCAAGGGCTCACCCAATTCCCACAGTTAATGTGGGTGAAGCTGGGATTCAAACTCCACATGCCCTCCAGACAGAGGTCTCTGTGGCTGGCCACAGGGTGTGTGTGGCCGGGCATTTCGAGCTGGTCCTCGGGCTGCAGGCCTTCATTGCCTGCTCTTTCCAAAGGCTCTGCAGGAGTCAGGGGCAGTCGTGGCCATGACTGGGGATGGAGTGAACGACGCGGTGGCCCTGAAGTCTGCAGACATCGGGATCGCCATGGGGCAGACAGGGACGGACGTCAGTAAAGAGGCCGCCAACATGATCCTGGTGGACGATGACTTCTCAGCCATCATGTAAGCTGCCCTTCTGGTAGATTTTTAGTTGCAAAAATGCCTGGGGCCACCAGCTTCTCCCTGGGACCTGCTGCTGTGGAGACAGAGGGAGTCTCGCAGAGTCCCCAGGGAGAGCTGAATCTCGGGGCTGGTCAGTGTGGCAGGTGCCCCCAACCCCAAACCCCAAGAGCCTCTCATAGCAGGGTCATGGGGTCCACGGCCCCTGGGGCTAGTCGCATGCCGCACCCAGGGGAATGTCACGGACATGAAGCAGGGATGGGATTTGCTGCCTGTGGGTGCATTTCATGTGTTCCTGGGAATGCCCGCCGGGCTCAGGCTGGTGGGCAGCAGCTGAATCTGTAGGGAAAACCTGTGGCCAAATACATGGTCGCAGTCGAGTGTCGGGTGAGAAAGGATTACAATGAGCATCTTCAGTGTGAGGCTCACGTGTCGATAGATACATCTCATGTATTGACAAGAGACCTGGGTGCAAACACCCCCACCGCTCCCCACCCAGGTGCTCTTTAGGTTCTGGGTTTACATAAAACGCTTTGTTCCATTTTACTTTTCTGTATTTTTTTCTTAATACATTTACCTTCCGTCTGGATCTAATTTTAACTAGTTCTAAGACTGTCCTCATAAGCAAATCGTAGTAGTTGGGGGTGAGGGAAAACTTTTTTAAACCTGATATCAAAAAATCCAAATGAACAAATATTGAGGCCAGGTGTGATCGTGCACTTTACAAAGCTGTCTCCACAATTGATTGGCCATAGGAAGCCTTAACACACTTAGTAAAAAAAAGAAAGAAAAAAAAAGTCATAATATCAGCTCTATAGTTCTTTTGCAAAATTTTTTAGTAAAATCTGGCGGGGCGGGGCGCGGTGCATAGATGATTTTTCTACATGCGTGACCCCAGGTCAAGGTTTAAAAGGGCTTCCGTGAAGAGCCTTCTAAAGACAGAAGTAGGCGATGTCCTTCAGCCTCCCCATCCTTCCCTCCTTACCATCCCCCGGACCTCATTTTTAGGCCTAACTGGTTTTGCTGCGTCTCTCTCTTCTCTTTGGTAAATTGCTGAGATGTACGGAGCACTTCGGGAGTCTGGGCAGGGATGGGATCCCTGGGCTCGGCAGAAGAGTAATTGATGGTCCAATTGGAGGTATCAAGTGTACCTTTGGCACAGAAGGGCGAACATGGCTCAAGGATCAGTTCCCAGTGACCAAGGGGCACCTGTTAGAACACTACCATCTCCTACAAATGTGTCCCCAAGAATGCCAGCAAGGGGAACCAGCAGAGGTCCAAGTACAGCGTCCATCTGGGCAAGTCCCCACTGCCCCTTGCAGCAACCAACGTACTGGCTGAGCCCTCCCGCAGGCCCTCTCTGTGAGTAAATGGCTCTCTTCCCTTGCAGGAATGCGGTGGAGGAAGGCAAGGGGATTTTTTACAACATCAAAAACTTTGTCCGATTCCAGCTGAGCACGTAAGTAGAGGCCGGCATTCCGAGTGTCATTAAGGGCCACGCCTGGTGGGCGGCCGCTGACTGGCTGCGTGTGGCCCGCAGGAGCATCTCTGCCCTCAGTCTCATCACTCTGTCCACCGTGTTCAACCTGCCCAGCCCCCTCAACGCCATGCAGATCCTGTGGATCAACATTATCATGGATGGGCCGCCGGCGCAGAGGTAAGGCCAGGCCAGCTGGGAGCCCTGTGTCTCCTTACCCCGCTGCGGGGCTGCCTGGGGCTGCTGGCTGTGCCCTAAGGCTATAGGGATGAACACACACTGCCGCTTTCCATCAGGAGTTCCCAGAAAACTGAAGTGTGTTGCACTGGCGTGAGACTGGGAGTAGAAGGCAGAGGAGAAAGTACCTGGGCCGGCAGGGCTGGGCGAGGATGGAATTTCCCGCTCCCTCTGCCTGGATGCTCTCCCTGGGCGACCTGCTTTGCTCGTTCTCATTCTTCATTCCAGTCACTGCCTTCAGGAAGTCTTCCCTGATTGCACTCCCACTCAATCCCCTCACCCTGCTGTATTTTTCCCTAGAGATGGAAGAGACACACACGCTTTTCCTTATGGGCCTGATTGTGATCTGTCTCCCCTTTAGAACATCAGCTTCGTGGAGGTGGAGTTTGTGTGTTATTCCTGCTGTCTAAAGCACCTTGCTACCCAGTAGGTGCTCAGGAGTCCACCCGCTCCTTAATATCCCCTTCCACAGGCCAGCCAAGTGGTGTGGGGGAAGGAATGTACTTTGGAGTCAGGAGACCCATGTGGCCACGCGTGCGTAACTGTGTGAGCGCAGCACCGACGTTGCTTCCGCTGGAGCTCAGTGTTGCTGTTATTACCAGTGACAGCTGCCAAGGGAAAGACAGTCCTCATTTGTGTCCCCAAAGCCAAGCGTGAGGGTTACCTCTCCTGCCAGCTCTCCCTGGGAGCACGAAGCTAGTCTGAGCTATGTCTGAGCTGCTCCCACTATGCCACCCGCTGCTGGTCTAGCCTCAACCCTGCTGTGTGGAATTGGCTGGAGGCAGGTCTCAGCTGATGAGGGGCCCTGCGGAGGGCGGAGCCTGGAGCCTGTTTCTCCAGGCTCAACGTGGGGGGGTCGCCTCATGGTGATGGAGATCGCCTAGGTGTATGGAACTGTGTGTGGTTGGCCTCAGTGGGTGGTCTTCCTTCAGCCTGCGGGACAGATGGAGGGGCACAGCTGCCCATGGACTCGGGCTCTGGGGCTTCTGGAAGGCATGAGGAGGGCAGGTGCGATGCCTGGGGGCATTCAGCAAATGCCTGGCCCTGCCCGCTGTGCCTGGGAGGCTTATGCATAGCTGTCTCAAGGGTCCTGTATTTCATTCCTGGTTCATTTCAAAGCGTCTGTGTCTTGTTTGGAGCAGCTTGGGGGTAGAGCCCGTTGACAAAGACACCCTCAGGCAGCCACCGCGGAGTGTGGGGGACACCATCCTCAGCAGAGCCCTCATCCTGAAGATCCTCATGTCCGCAGTTGTCATCATCAGCGGGACCCTCTTTATCTTCTGGAAGGAGGTGAGCGAGGGCTGCCCCCTCTTGTTCTGTAAGAGTTCTCCAAGTCCTGGGGCCGTGCAGATGCTGGGGACTGCAGTCCCTGCCCTCCTGCCCCAGCTCTCATCTGGGAGAGGCAAACATGTACACACACAGGACAATGTGGTGCCAGCAGAGGGACGGGGAGCATGAGGCAAAGGGACTGGGTGACCCCTGAAGGAAAGGAGGTCGCCAGGTGTGTGCCTGGGAACTGCAGAGGCTGGCGGGGTGGGGATGACTTTGCCGAGACGGTAGTTGAAATGTACTTGAGGCCCCGTACATCAGGTTTCTTCCTATATGGGACAGGATGCCCCCTGTTCCCTTGTCACCAGCAAACAATTTGAAACCTGCTAAAGATCCTCCTGTGTTATACTCTAGAAGTGACTGTTTCGGATCTGGGCCTGGGTCAACTTTTCAAGGCCTGTAGGTTCAGGGAGCTCTGGGCCAGGATGGGCAATGACCTAGGTGGGAAATGAGGCAGGTGACCCCTGTGACCACACTGCAGGTCGCATATGTGCAGGAAGGGGGAGGGACCCTAGCCAGGAACCCTGCATCCATTTTTCCTCCTGCTCTCCGTCTGCCCCAAGCAGAACAGCTCTGTTTCCCCTGCCTTCTTACCGGCCTGGGAAGGCCGTGAAGGCCCCTGCGCTTGTCCAGCTTGGGGTGAAAAAGATGGGCCAACCCAGTGGTCCTCAGATTGGGGTCCCAGTAGTGGCGTCAGCACCCCTGCGCCCCTAAGAATTGAGATGCCAGGCCCTGCCTCTGTCTCCACTTTAACACACATGCTCCAGGAGACTCAGCTGCAAGCTCATGGCTTAGCCCTGTGGTGTGGCCACCGAGTGCAGGAGGGTATCCATGGCCTGCTGCCCCAGCCAGGCAGAGGAGCCTCTCCTCAGGTGGTAGGAAGTTGAGGTGAGAACTGCTGGCTGAGCGTGGTGGCTCACCCCTGTAATCCCAGCACTTTGGGAGGCTGAGGCAGGTGGATCACCTGAGGTCAGGAGTTCAAGACCAGCCTGGCCAACACGGTGACACTCCGTCACTACTGAAAATACAAAAATTAGCCAGGCATGGTTGGGTGCCTGTAGTCCCACCTACTCAGGAGGCTATGGTGGGAGAACTACTTGAACCTGGGAGGCAGAAGGTTGCAGTGAGCTGAGATCGCACGACTGCACTCCAGCCTGGGTGACAGAGTGAGATTCCGTCTCAAAAAAAACAACTGCCCAGGAGCTTCTGACCATGGGCTGGTCTCACCTCAGCTCTGGCCATACCCTGCAATGTCACCCACCCCTGAGACCCTGCAGGGCTCAGAGCTGGGCAGGACTCCAGGGTGTCTGTCATAGAGCTGCACTCGGTCGCCTCACAGGCTCTCATCGCCTTGGGCATCAGCCATCCTTCAGCCTTCTTTGTAGGAAGTGACATTCACGCTGTGGGTTTAACTGGAGGCATCACCTCCCCGGGAGACAGTTACTTCCTGGAGGAGGTGGTGGTTCTTCTGGCTGTGGGTGCCCCGCCCCCATCCTCGTGGTGGCAGCAAACCAGCATGTGCTGGAGAGACCCTGGTGTGGCACCCACTGACCTCACACCTGGAGGAAGCTGTGACCCATTCCTATTACTGAGCTTATAAGTGGCCCCCTGCCGTGCCCCAGGAGCCGTGAGGCAGGCCTGTGCCCTTTGGTTCAGGATGAATGATGTCTCGTCCCGCCTAACCTCTCGCCCGTGCGCTTGCCTTCCAGATGCCTGAAGACAGAGCGAGCACTCCCCGCACCACGACGATGACCTTCACTTGTTTTGTGTTTTTTGATCTCTTCAACGCCTTGACCTGCCGCTCTCAGGTGAGACCAGGGCTGACCCTCCTTGCTGCAGAGCTGTGGTGTGTTCTCGACAGCAATGCCCCAGCCCTGCCCACAGCATTGAGCAGCTCTGGCTCAGCGTGGGCAGCCAGAGCTCTCCTGCCTGCACCTGGGCTATGGACAGCACACAATCCCCCATGTCACTTTCTCCCCACAGACCAAGCTGATATTTGAGATCGGCTTTCTCAGGAACCGCATGTTCCTCTACTCCATCCTTGGGTCCATCCTGGGGCAGCTGGCAGTCATTTACATCCCCCCACTGCAGAGGGTCTTCCAGACGGAGAATCTGGGAGTGCTCGGTGAGTGGCGGGGACGGGAACGACAGGTGACCTCAGACCTGGGCCGTGGGGGGCGCGGCAGCTGCCAGGCGGGGAGCTGCAGCCCAGGAGGGGCGAGCGCGGGAAAGCGGAACTCACCAGGGGCCGGCTCTCTCTTCAGGGCCTTTCTGTCCTCACAGGAAGGGACTCTAATGTGGGTGATGTGAGGAGGCACAGAGGACACACAGAAACCTCCAGGAAGAGGCCCCTTGCTCAGGAATAGGGACTGGGGTCCAAGGGGCATCGGCATCACAGGCGTCAGGCTAGAGGCTCAGAGCACATGGAGGGAGCTGTGCAAGGCCTGGACTCAGCCTGGGATTGGGGAGCCTGGACTTGACCCTGGGGCCAGTAGTGTGACTTAGCAATCTGGTCACCTGAAGACAGGGAGCTGGTCTGTCTTCTGGTTTTGGCTGGAAGGGACATGATTCAGTCACCATGGCTTTCCAAGGACACACACCGTGGTGTGGGGCCCAGGGAACTCCTAGACATCCTCAGCCAAGTGAAGGTGTCACCCTTCTCTGAAGCTGCGGTGATGGCAGGTGTGGGGGCAGGGTTGGGAGGAAGAGGGAGCCAGGGGCAAATCATCGACCCCACCCTTCTCCTCACGGTGCTGACAGTCACCCCCACCACGGAGTAGAGGACGAGGGAGGCTGGTGAGGCAGCCTTCATGGGCCCCCCTCGCTGGCAGGGCTCAGAGTGGGTCGTGGCTCAGATCTGGAGGGGCATGGAATTATCCATCAGGCCTGAGGCTGCAGTGACAACGGTCCTATGTGCTCCAGGCAAGACTGGGATGGTCAATTCTGCCCTGTCCTCCAAAAAGCAGTGTGGGTCACCAGCAGTGCCCTGCAGGAACAGACAACAGGAAGCCCCAAAACAATGTGCTCACTGGAGGCTTCTACCTGCTGGGAAGGCCGTCTTCCCACGGCTGAACGGGTTGTGCTTGGCAGCCCGTATGTTGGGAGTCATGGCAACAGGACGCCAGGGATCATTCCTCACTACAGCATATGATGGGAGCAGAGGAAGACGCTGGGAATTCATCCCAGGGAATGTGTCAGGGTGCACTGGACAGGGAGCCCAGACTGGTCACTCAGGACATTTGCAAGCACCAGCGTGCTGGAACAGGTGCTGTCGGGAAAGGAAACCCATTCCCCTTCCAGCCTGAGTCCGTAACATGCCCCCAGCTGCCTGCCAGACCACCCTGTGCTCTGGAGCTGCCTGGAGCTGCCTTGACAGATGGGCAGGGCCTTCTGGAACTGTAGCATTTTGGATCCAGGGTTGGGAAGATCTCCCTGCCTTGGGGGTAATGAAAAGGGCTGGTCCTCTGCACCTCTCACTTTATCAGGAGGACGTTCAGGGAAGGAGCTTCCTGCCGGGGCGCAGAGCTGCGTGGTGTGCTCTCTGACCCTTTTCTGTTTTCCCCTTTGGCAGATTTGCTGTTTTTAACTGGACTGGCCTCATCTGTCTTCATGTTGTCAGAGCTCCTCAAACTATACGAAAAACACTGTTGCGGCACCCAGAGAGTCCAGACGCACCATGCAGATGTGTAGTGGCCCTCACTCTGCGGCACCTTCCCTAATCATCTCCATCTGGATGTGCCTGTGGCCCCTGCGGTGTCTCCTCTTCAGGGGAGACTTTTAGGACGGACGCCGCAGCCTTCTGTCAGTGACTCAGTTTTTCCTCCTGGGAACGCTGCAGGCATCTCGTGGGCTCCGGGGACCCAGGTCCACATCCATCCAGCACGCCCACTGGCTCTGGGACAGACAGGGAGGGGCCTGTCCAGAAACATCACACTATTTATTAAATCACAATGATTTTTATATATGTATCTGTGCCACAGCTTGCAGTGATGCAGGCCACTCGTGCCAGATACATGGGGCTTCTGAGAGGTAGTGGGTAGGATGGTCACACTCCGCCCATTGTCTTCCTGGAGGCCCCACCTCCTCATCATAAAATGAGGGCTTTTTAAATAAAGTGCTATACCAGGGGCTATTATTCTTTTGATGCGTTTACCTAGGGTTTTTCATACAAGGGGCCAGGTTGGAAACCCACAGCTGTGTGTTAATGGCCACGTGGGGTGAGCAGCCATCCATCATGAATGGCCTATGGGAAGGCTTTTAGAGATAAAGAGCAGGGCTGGGCACGGTGGCTCACACCTGTAATCCCAGCACTTTGCAAGGCCAAGGCAGGCGGATCACTTGAGGCCAGCCTGGCCAACATGGCAAAACCCTGTCTCTACTAAAAATTTAAAAAAAAAAAAAAAAAGCAGCCAGGCCTGATGATGCGCACCTGTTAATCCCAGCTACTCGGGAGGCTGAGGCACGAGCATGGCTCGAGTCCTAGAGGCAGAGATTGTACCAGTGCACTGCAGCATGGGCAACAAAGCAAGATTCTCTCTCAAGAAGTGACCCTTCTCTCCGGAATCGGGAGCAGCAGTGTCTCCTGCTGCCTGCAGACGAGCTGGATTTCCCACTGCCCCACAGACTTCCAAAAACGGATCTGCTCTTCCACGTGGCAGAGGAGAGAGGGCTCCATGCTGTTCTTCTGCCTGAAGCCATGCTAGAACCACTAACGAGAACCAGAAGGGGAACTCCGTCCCCATCTCTCAGGAAATGAGGCCAGAGCTAGAACCCCCCAGTTGCTAGTCAGGCCTCACTAGAGAAACAGAACCAACAGGATGGAGAGAGATGCAGAGATTTGTTTCAAGGAACTGGTTCATAGGATTTGTGGGGCTGGCAAGTCTAACATCTTGAGGGCAGGCCCGCATCCTGGAGACCCAGGGAAGAGCTGGGGACGCAGGCTGGAGGCAGAATTTCCTCCTCCTCAAGGGAGTTCAGCCTTTTCCTCTTGTAGTCCTCAACTGATTGGACGAGGCCCACTCACATTACGAAGGATAATCTGTTTTACTTCAAGTCTGCGGGCTTACATGTTAGTTACACAGTGCCATCTAGACCAGCGTTTGATGAAAATCAACGTGGCCTGGCCAAGTTGTCAGATAAAAGTAACCTATGTACCCAGCCACAGTAGCTATGAAAAGGGCTACCAGGGGTGGTAACAGCTGGGTCGGACCAAGATAAGGAAGGTATGAGTGGACCCCTGCCTGGGTTCCAGGCAGAGTCCAAAGTCCTCCATGGTAGGATTCAAAGTCTGGGAAGAAGCCCTTCTCCAACCCAACCTGTGACACCAGGGCCACAGGAAGAGATGCAGAGACGGCCATTCCTAGTGAGACGCAGACATAGGGCTGGCTGGAGAAGAAACCTTTTGAGCAGTGGGGCTGTCTTTCCAGAAGCTGCCAACCCATGGAACCACTAAGAGGTCAAGGCTGAATTGTGCCATTTCCACAGTCTGCTAAGGGGTGCTTCCCCCTGAGGCAGGGATACTTCCTGCTCTACTTTTCAGGATCCTTTGGCATGTTGCTGGCCCAAGAAACTTACTTCCCATTTAAAAATAAGTGATCAAAAAACCAGGTTCGACTGATATTCGCAATAACAACAAAAATTACTCTTAACTCTTGCTTATACCATATAAAACTTTAGGGATAAAATTGTAATAAGACACAAAATGCTAACAATAAAATATAAATTAGACTACATTAAAACTAAGACCTTCTTTTCATTAAGGACACAGTAGACTTGAACACCACCATTAAGCAACTTAGCTTGATTTACATTTGTAGAACACCCATCCACGAGTAGCACAGAAACAGTCAGCAAAATAAAGAGCAGAAATCAAACGCAAAAGCAAAAATACAGGAAAATCAATCAAAACCTAGTTATTTGAAAAGATCAATAAAACTATCAGTCTTGCAAGAAGCTTATCAAAAAAGGGAAGATAAATTACCAATGTCAGGAGTGAAAAAGTATATCACAAACCCTTCAAGATATTCCAACAATAATAAGAAATAATACTATGTATATCTTTATGTACCTAAATTCAACAAATTGGATGAAATAAACCAATTCCTTGAAAACCAAAAACTACTAAAACTCACTGAAGATTAAATAGACGAGCTGAAGTTGAAATGCTTCCAAAAAAAGGCAGTTTCTGAAGCCAGACGATTTCACTGGTGAATTTTACTAAACTTGTAAAGAAATGTCAATTCTATACACTGTATTCCAAAACTAAAAGGGGACTGAGCCCTTCTCATCTTATGAGGCCAACAATCACTCTGATACCAAAACTAGAGAAAAATGCTAGATAGAGACTAACATCCCTTATGAATAGATGCACGAAAATCCTCAACAAAATATGAGTAAATCAGATCTAGCCAGGTACGAAGAATGTAAGACACCATGACGAGATGGGGTTAATTGAGGAATGGAATTCAAACATTCAAAAGTTCAACATTCAAAAACCAGTATAACTCACTACATTAATAGTCTGAAGAAGGAAAAACACATGGTTATATCAATTAATGCAGAAAAGGCATTTGATAAAATTCAATCTCCATTTGTAATAAAAACTCTCAAACTAGCAATTGAAGGAAACTTCTTCAACCTGATAAAGAACAGGTACAAAAAACCTATAGCTAACATCATACTTAATGATGAAAAACTCAATTCTTTCCCCACAGGATAAGGGTGACCAGCCTCACCACTCCTATTCAGCATAGTATTAGAAGTCCTAGCCAGTGTAATATGGCAAGAAAAGTTAAAAGGCATTAGAAAAGAGCCTGAAAAGGAGAAAATCACAGATAACATAATTGTCTACACAGAAAATTCCAACACATCTTTTTAAAAAAGAAAAACCGGCCGGGCGCGGTGGCTCAAGCCTGTAATCCCAGCACTTTGGGAGGCCGAGACGGGCGGATCACAAGGTCAGGAGATCGAGACCATCCTGGCTAACACGGTGAAACCCCGTCTCTACTAAAAAATACAAAAAAACTAGCCGGGCAAGGTGGCGAGCGCCTGTAGTCCCAGCTGCTCGGGAGGCTGAGGCAGGAGAATGGCGTGAACCCGGGAGGCGGAGCTTGCAGTGAGCTGAGATCCGGCCACTGCACTCCAGCCTGGGGCGACAGAGCAAGACTCCGTCTCAAAAAAAAAAATAAAAATAAAAAAGAAAAAAGAAAAACCCTCCTAAAATTAACGAGTTTAGTAAAGCCACAAGATACAAGGTTAACACACAAAAATGTATTTCTATACATTAGCCATGAACAATTGGAAACGGAAATTAAAAATTGAATACTGTTTGCCTGTCTCAAAAAAAAGTATCAATTCTCCCCAGATGGTTTTATTAGGTTTAACACAATTACTATTAAAATCCCAGGATTTTTTTTTTTTTTTTTTTTAACACAGATAAACTTGTTCTAACAAGCTTGGTACAATATTGTTATCAGCAGACCTATTTGAATGTTACTGGTTCTTACATAGTACCTGATGTTAGGCAAACCTGAGTTTAAGGGCACAGTGCTCCAAATGGCTGGCCAAGTCTGCCCAGGTCTTCTGATACTGACTGCAGGTTCAGGAGTTTCCCACAACCATCTTCAGGTGGGATAATTCGTTGATGAGGCCCACAGAGCTCACTGACACCTGTCTTGCTCACAGCCATGTCTATTACCAGGAAAACATACAGATTAGAACAGCCCCAGGGCTGCAACTGCAGAGACTGGTCACCCTCTCCCTCTGAGCTCAACAGTTTCCGAGTCCTGTGAGGCTTTCTAGCAAATCACTGGGTCTGAGGGTGGTTTCCTGCCCCCCCCACAACACAAGTTCTATGCAACTGTATGACACATCAATTCATGTAACCACTGCTACAATGAGAAGGCAAAACTGTTCCATCGCCCCTGAAAAACTCCCTGTTACTACGTTTTTATAGTAACACCCTCCTAATCCCAGCAACCTCTAATCCCTTCTTCATCACTATAATGTTGTTCCCTTAATAATGTTACGTAAATGGAATCATGGTATAGAACCTTTTAAGACTGGCTTTTGTCACTAAGCATAATACTCGTAGGTCTCTTCAAGTTGTTCTGTGTGTTTTTACATGGCTGACTAGTATTCCACTGCATGGAAGGACCACAGTTTATTTATCCACTCACTCATGGAGTGACAGAAACTCCTGTACAATTTTTGCAAGTTCTATACGAATCTAAAATTATTTCAAAATAAAGTGTATAAGAAGATAAGACATACAAACATAGAGCAAAAACACACTAGGTAAAGGCAAACAACACACACGACAGAAGCGACACAGTCTAATCAGACAAAATTAAAAGAAAGGCCAAAAGCATTAAGGGAGACCGAGAAGGAAATTTAACAAGATATAATCACCACTGAAAAATCCATAGGCCAGAGTATACCAACACAACATTCAAAGTTAAAGAGGAAACAGTATGGGAAATTCAGGAAAATGATACAGAAAATTCATTAGGAGATTAACTTACCACATGAAAGGACAGGAAACCTCAGAGTGATTCCAAAGAGTAAATCTAATATAGATGACTTCTTGGCTGGGCACGGTGGCTCAGACCTGTAATCCCAGAACTTTGGGAGGCCAAGGCGGTTGGATCGCTTGAGGTAAGGAGTTTGAGACCAGCCTGGGCAACATAGCGAAACCCCATCTCTACTAAAAATACAAACATTAGCTGGGCATGGTGGCAGGCACCTGTAATCCCAGATACTTAGGAGGCTGAGGCAGGAGAATCGCTTGAACCTGGGAGGGCAGAGGTAGTAGTGAGCTGAGATAGCACCACTGCACTCCAGCCTGGACAAAAAGCAAGGCTCTGTCTCAAAAAAATAACAGAAGAATCTCTACGCTATGTAATTAAAGACAAGTCACAGGACTACGGGAAATTCTCTGGCATACCAAAATTTTAAAACTCTTGGGTACAAGAGGAAATCAAAATGAAGGCCACAGAAAATCTAGAAGCTTATGATCAACACACACCTATCAGTATCTATACAATACTACAAAATAACTCAGGGCCCAAGAAAAAAGTAATAGCTTTATGTATTCATTTACTTCCATCCTTTTTCATTTAGTAAACTCAAAAAACTGAAAAAAATAGATACAGAAGAAAAGCAGGAAGAAATAATAAAAGCAAAATTAGTAACTGAATCTAATCTAGGAGAATGAAAACACAAGAAAAGGAAAAAAAACATAACTACAAAAGAGTTTCAATACTTTAGGGCCAATAATATTACATAAAGTAATTTGAAGACTTCCAGCAGAGATTTAAAACAATCCAATGGTAAAAGAAATGAATAAGGTTGTCAAGAGTTAATCCCATCCTCACCTACATCATCAGAAACAGGAATGCAGACCTGCAATTTGCATTTTAAGAAGCTCTCTAGGCAAATCGGATACATGCTCAAGGGGGAGAACTACTGGATAAAGGAGGTCAGTAAGAGGCTGGGCTTGGGGGCTCATGCCTGGAATCCCAGCATTTTGGGAGGCTGAGGTGGGTGGATTGTTTGAGCTCAGAAGTTTGAGACCAACCTGGGCAACATGGCGAAACCATCTCTAAAGAAACACAAAATTTAGCTGGGAGTGGTGGTGCGCATCTGTAGTCCCAGCAACGCAGGAGGTGGGAGCATCGCTTCACTCTGGAGGCGGAGGTTGCAGTGAGCTGAGGTCATGTCACGGCATTCCAGCCTGGGTAATAGAGCAAGACCCTGTCTCAAAAAAAACAAAAAGGCGGGGAGGTGCACAGTGGCTCACATCTGTAATCCTGGCACTTTGGGAGGTCAAGGCGGGCAGATCACAAGGGTCAGGAGATTGAGACCATCCTGGCCAACATGGTGAAACCTCATCTCTACTAAAATACAAAAAATCAGCCAGGTATGGTGGTGCGTGTCTGTAGTCCCAGCCACTCGGGAGGCTGAGGCAGGAGAACTGCTTGAACCCAGGAAGTGGAGATTGCAGTGAGCCGAGATCGCGCCACTACACTCCAGCCTGGCTACAGAGCAAGATTCCATCTCAAAAAAAAAAAAAAAAAAAAAATCAGTAAGGTAACTGGGAATAAAAACTACAGAAATCAAGAGCTTCCTATGTTAAAATAGCCATCACTTAGGAAGAAATGTCCACTGACAGGCCCAGAAATGACAATAAAAATTTACCTAAGAAGCTTGATGATCCTCTTCTTGGATAGAAGAATCAACATTAGCCAAATGTCAGCATTAAATACACATTAACATAGGCAGAACCATTTTGAAAGTACTATCCCATTTTTTAGAAGCGGTCACAGTGCAATCAAAGGTCAGAGAAAATAAGCAGCCAAGCATTTGCAGAAAAATTCCAAAAAACAGTAGTAATAGAAAAACAGTTCTTAAGTATTTTTTATCATAAAACTCCAGCAATTAAAACATGAGAGAGAGACCTAAATTCATACAGAAATTCAGGTGATGAGAAAGGATCATTATAAGCCAATGGGGAAAAGATAAACCACTTAATATAAAAGGTAATGGGACTTTATTTTGAGCTAAGATAGGGGTATATGTTTAAATGCCTTTTGAAGCTTGAGTACGGTGGCTCATGCCTGTAATCCCAGCACTTTGGGAGGCCAAGGCTGTTGGATCACCTGAGGTCAGGAGTTTGAGACCAGCCTGGCCAACATGGTGAAACCCCACCTCTACTAAAAATACAAAAATTAGCCAGGTGTGGTGGCACACACCTGTAATCCCAGCTACTCGGGAGGCTGAGGCAGGAGAATCGCTTGAATCCGGGAGGCGGAGGTTGCAGTGAGCTGAGATTGTGCCACTACACTCCAGCCTGGGTGACAGAGTGAGAATCCATCTCAAAAAACAAATTTTATATATATATATATATATATATATATGTATATACACACACACACACACATATATACACACCAAAAAATATATATACACATATATATACATATATGCCTTTTGAATAGATAAAAGATTTAAGACGTAAAAACAGAAACCACGATAGAAGAAAATGATGTTTTTAATACTCAGAGATGGACTGCCTAAACAAACTGCAAATCCAAAGAACCTTAAGCAGAAATGCTGGCAAATATGACAGAAACTGTAAAATTTATGGGCAGAAAAATGCCACAAACGAAGTCAAATAAACTGTAAAAAACTGACCATACATGGGAACTGTTGCTTGGTTCACAAAAAGCACTGTTGGCCGGGTGTGGTGGCTTGCGCCTGTAATCCCAGCACTTCCGGAGGCTGAGGCAGGAGGATCACTTGAGTCCGGGGATTCAAGACAAGCCTGGGCAACATATTGAGATCTCATTTCTATTTTACTTTTTAAAAGCACTGTTACAAATCAACAAGAAAAAGACCCACACCCTAGAAAACCAAGAAAAAGATATGATACTGAAAGCTTTTGGAAAATGAGGCTGTTCACCGTCACTTGTAAGAAAAATGTAAACAGTACAGTTTTGAGCAAGGCACCATATGGGAGCCCAGCCCATGAGAGACTGCACACCAGCCTGGGGTTCAGCAGCACGAGGGCAGAGGCACAGCAAAGTGCGGGCTGCCACCACCAAGGTGCAAGCAGAGTACATGTTCCCCACTCGCGGGCGTGGGCTGCTGCCACTGAAACTAGCCTCACCCTCCCCAATGGCAAGGTCACAGCACAACCGCTGTTACCTCCCACCCAAGCATTCCACCGGAGGCCTGGGGATTGCACCCTCCCCACCTACTACAGGAAATGCCTGCGTATGCCATTGAGGGACCTCAGAACAAGCCTGCCCAGCCCGGCTTTGCCACACATGCTGATATGGCTTGGCTGTGACCCCACCCAAATCTCATCTTGTACTTCCTATCATCTCCACATGTCATGGGATGGACCCGGTCGGGGGAGGTAATTGAATCATGGGGGAGGTTACCTCCATGCTGTTTGCATGAGAGTGAGTTCTCACAAGATCTGATGGTTTTATAAGGGGCTGTTCTCCTGCTTCGCTCTGCACTTCTCCTTCCTGCCATCATGTGAAGGACAAGTCTGCTTCCCCTCTGCCATGATTGTAAGTTTCCTGAGGCCTCCCCAGCCGTGCAGAACTGTGGGCCAATTAAACGTCTTTCCTTTATAAATTATCCAGGCTCAGGTATGTCTTTATTAGCAGCATATGAGAATGGACTAATACACACACCCTATGCCGGATCACACAGTCTAGACGACTGGGGATGGCCCAGCCGAGGCCACCACTGTTGGTACCTAAGCACTCCTCCCAGGCTGCTGAGGTTGGGTTCACCCACCCTGCCACTACCTGCACTAGTTGGCATCTACCTGCACATGCCACCTGTGGGTCTGGAGACTGGCCCACACAGCTCATCACAGCCACCACCACTACCAGCATACACTAGTGGGGACCCAGAGGGTCATGCTGCCATTGCCACTGCCACTGCCATCTCCCATGCCACATTGGCTGCCCAGGGGCCCAAGAGCCCACCCACCCTGCCCACTGCTGCCATTTAGCATCCAAGCAAGCCATCCTCAACAAAACACTAGCAAAGTGAATCCAACAGCACATTTAAAAAAAAAAAAAAAGGCCGGGTGTGGTGGCTCATGCCTGCAATCCCAGCACTTTAGGAGGCCGAGGCAGGTGGATCACTTGAAGCCTGGAGTTCGAGACCAGCCTGGCCAACATGGTGAAACCCTGTCTCTACTAAAAATACAAAAATTAGCCAGATGTGGTGGTGGGTGCCTGTAATCCCCACTACTTGGGAGGCTGAGGCCTGAGAATCGCTTGAACATAGCGGGCAGAGGTTGCAGTGAGCCAAGATCGTGCCACTGCACTCCAGTCTGAGCAACAGAGCAATATTCCATCTCAAAAAGCAAAACAAAACAAAAATAATACACCATAATAAAGTGAGATTTATCCCAGTTATGCAAGGGATGGTTCAATATACAGAAATCAATAAATGTGATACATCACATTAATAGAATGAAGGACAAAAACCATATGATCAGATATAATCAATTAGTAAATTGATGCAGAAAAAGCATTTGATAAAATACGACATTCCTTCCTGAAAAAAACTGTCAACAAACTAGACAGCAGGGACATACCTCAACATAATCAAGACCATATATGACAAACCCACAGCTAACATCATCCTGAATGGGGAAAAGCTGAAAGTCTTTCCTCTAAGAACTGCAACAAACAATGATGCCCACTTTTACCATTCCTATTCAACATAATGTTGGAAGTCCTGGCCAGAGCAATCGGGCAAGACAAAGAAATAAAAAGCACCCCAACTGGCAAAGAGGAACTCAAATCACCCCTTTTTGCTGATGATATGATCCTATATCTAGAAAGACTCCATCAAAAAACTATTAGATCTCATACATTCAGTAAAGTCACAGGATACAAAATCAACATACAAAACTCAGTAGTGTTTCTACATACCAATAATGGAATATCTGAGAAAGAATTCAAGACAACCACCCCATTGACAATTACTATTTAAAAAAAAAAAAAAAAAAAAAAAAAAACCTCAGAATAAATTTAACCAAGAGGTAAAAGATCTATACAAGGAAAACTACAAAGCACTAATGAAAGACACTGAAGAAGACACAAACAAATGGAAAGCATCCCATGCTTGTGCATCAGAACTACTATCATTAAAATGACCATACTGCCCAAAGCCATCTACAGATGCAATGCCATCCCTATCAAAATATGTCATTTTTCAAAAAATTAAAAACAAATCCTAAAGGTCATATGGAACCAAAAGAGAGCCTGAGTAGCCTAAGCAATCCTGAGCAAAAAGAACAAGGTTGCAGACATCACACCACCTCACTTCAAAATCTATTACAAGGCTACAGTAACCAAAACAGCATGGTATTGGCAAAAAAAAAAAAAAAAGACACATGGACCAATGGAACAGAATAGAGAAACCAGAAATAAGTCTACATATCTACAGTCAATTTATGTTCAGCAAAGTTGCCAAAAACATTCACTGGGTTAAGGACAGTCTCTTCAATAAATGGTGCTGGGAAAATTGGAGATCCATACACAGAAGAATAAAACTGGACGCCTACCTCTCACCATCTACAAAAACCAGCTGAAGATGGATTAAAGATTTAAATGTAAGACCCAAAACTATGAAACTACTAGAAAAAAAAGACAGGGAAAACACTTCAGGAACCCAACAATTTAAAAATAAGTAATCCCATTAAAAAGTAGACAAAGGACATGAATAGACATTTCTCAAAAGAAGACATGCAATTGCCAACAGCTATATGAAAAAAAAAAAAAAAAAAGAGCTTAACACCACTAAGTATCATCCAATCCAGCAATCCCGCTACTGAGTATTTACTCAAAGAAAAAGAAGTCAGTGTGTCAAAGGGATACCTGCATGCCCACATTTACTGCAGCACTATTCTCAACAGCAAAGATGTAGACACAACCTAAATGTCCACCAATGGATGAACAGATAAAGAAACTATGGTATATACCATCTCTTGCCAGTCAGCATGGCAATTATTAAAATGTCAAGAAACAACAGATGGTCACGAGGTTGTAGAAAAACAGGAACGCCTTTCCACTGTTGGTGGGAATGTAAATTAGTTCAACCATTGTGGAAGACAGTGTGGCGATTCCTCAGAGATCTAGGATCAGAAATACCACCTGACCCAGCAATCCCATTACTAGGTACATACCCAAAGGAATATAAATCATTCTGTTACAAAGATACATGCATGCATATGTTCACTGCAGCACTATTCACAACAGCAAAGACATGGTATCAACCCAAATGCCCATCAATGATAGACTGGATTAAAAAAATGTGGTACATATATACCATGGAATACTATGTAGCCATCAAAAAGAATGAGATCATGTCCTTTGCAGGAACATGGATGGAGCTGGGAGCCATTATCCTCAACAAACTGGCACAGGAACAGAAAACCAAACACTGCATGTTCTCACTTATAAGTGGGAGCTGAACAATGAGAACACATGGACACAGGGAGGGGGAAAACATAGACTGGGGCCTGTTGGTGGCACGGTGGTGGGAGGGAGAGCATTAGGAAAACTACCTAATGCATACTGGGCTTAATACCTAGGTGATGGGTTGACAGGTTCAGCAAACCACCATGGCACACGTTTACCTATGCAACACACCTGCACATCCTTCACATGTACCCCGGAATGTAAAATAATTTAAAAAGAAAAGAAAGAAAATGGGGTGTATGTATACACAAGGGAATACTATTTGGCCATGAAGAGTGAACTCATGTCATTTGCAGCAACATAGATGGAACTGAGGTCATTATGTTCAGTGAAAAAGCCAGACACAAAGACAAATTCTGCATGTTCTCACTGATGTGTCAGCAAAAAAAAAAAAAAGAGAAGAAAGAAAAAAAAAAGGTGGCTCTCATGGAGGTAGAGAAAAGAACAATAGATACTAGAGGATGGGAAGGATGTATGGGTGGGAGGGAGCAAGAGATGTTGGCTAGTGGGTGCAGGGAGCCGAAGGCCCGTGGGACGTAACCAACTCAGCATTCCACCGGAGGCTACATGATCAAACAGCAAACTGTTTATCATGAACGCAGGATGTGAGCAAACTCACCACTGCTCCTGCCGACACAAGGTTTGCTGGAGGCCATCACCCCCTGGCACTGAGGTCATCTACTGCGACATCTAGAGCCTGTTGTTCAAGGAATGCCGTCTTGCAAGCCTACTCCAGACTGAGCAGCTGACCCCTTCCTTCCACCCTCCTTCTATCTCTTTTGCCTAATAAATATGGAGGGCTGTGCAAAGCTCAGGGCCCTTGTCCACTAGAGGCAAGGTGCCCCCTGACCCCTTCTTCCAAATATACTCTTTTGTCTCATCTTTTATTCCCGTGTTTGCCCCCTTTGTTCAGTTCCCCTAGGTGCATGAGGGTTACTTAGTTGCACCCCAAACAGCAACAGAATCGGGTGCCCCACAAGTGGGTACAAACATACAGTTAGAAGAGTTAAGTTCTCACATTCCATAGTAGCACTGGGTGATCGTAGTCAGCAACAATGCACTGTGTATTTCACAGTAGATACAAGGGAAGACTTGAAATGCTTGCAATGTGGAAAGGATACTCAAGATGATGGACACCCCCAAATACCCTCACTTGATCATTACACAGTCTATGCATGTAACGAATACATGTACCCCATAAGTATGTAAATATTATGTATCAACAAAATATAGTTTTCGTCTATCAGGTTTAAAAAAACATTTTAATATAGAGTTGCTGAAAACATGGCAAACAGGCACTCTGGCATATTAAGAGTATAAATTGAGCTCAAGAGGTTTAATTCATCCATATCTAAATAAAAGGCATATACCTCTCAATCCAACAATTCCAATTCTAAGAGTTTATCCCACAGACACCATCACACCAAGACACACATAAACGACATTCATGACAATGATTAGCTGCAAACAAAACGTTCCCCAGCTGGGGACGGTGGAATGCTAGGCCCGAGAGCATCCATACGGTGGGACATCATGCTGTGCATAAAGACAAGAGGGAGGCAGGTGGGTGGATACGGACCTCCCTTTAAAAAAGAAAGCAAAGGATGCATCAGCGTGTAAAACACGGTGACGCTCAGGTGTGCACCAAGTCACAGGAAGGAGACCTGAGTGATTTTTGCGTCAGCGCCTTTGCCTGTCAGGAGGGAAAATAGCTGGACAAGAGGCAGGAAGATGACTGACTTTAAGTTGTATCCTTTTGTTTCTAAACCAGGTACACAATTTTTTTTAAGATAGGGTCTTGCTGTGTTGCCCAGGCTGGAGTACAGTGGCACAATCACAGCTCATAGCAGCCTCAACCTCCCAGGCTTAAATGATCCTCACACCTCAGCCTCCCAAGTAGCTGGGACCACAGGCATGTGTCACCACGCCTACTTAATTTTTGTATTTTTTTCGTAGAGACAGGTTTTTGCCATGTTGCCCAGGCTGGTCTTGAACTCCTGGGCTCAAGTTATCTGCCTGCTTCAGCCTCCCAAAGTGCTGGGATTACAGGCGTGAGCCACCACACCCAGCTTTTTTTTTTTTTTTTTTTTTGAAATGGAGTTTCACTCTTGTTGCCCAAGCTAGAGTGCAATGGCACGATCTCGACTCACCGCAGCCTCTGCCTCCCTGGTTCAAACAATTCTACTGCCTCAGCCTCCTGAGTAGCTGAGATTACAGGCATGTACCACCATGCCCAGTTAATTTTGTATTTTTAGTAGAGATGGGGTTTCTCCATGTTGGTCAGGCTAGTGTCGAACTTCTGACCTCAGGTGATCCACCTGCCTCAGCCTCCCAAAGTGCTGGGATTACAGGCGTGAGCCACCATGACCAGCCCCAGCCTTTTTAATTAAAAAATATGGTGGGGAAAAAATAATAGCTTACAAATGTGGCAATCATTTATAGTAGTTTGAACCGTGGACAATTTTTTTTTTTTAACCTCTTCCTTCTAGCACTTTCTAGGGCCCTGATAAGTCATTTGTAGGGAGACTTCTAGTCCTTAGAACCTGAATTCTCATTCTGGTTTCACAAAAGAACAAACTATTCATTTGTACAAACTAGGATTAAAAGTTTCTCAGAGCCAGGTAAGGCATTGTCAGGTCCACTGGCCCCAGCCCTGCACACACCCTAAAAAGGTTGAGTGCCCAGAGGCAGAATCATGCACCAAGAGAAGCCCATGGAGAGGGCTGCATCCCCCGGCTTCCAAGCCCGGGCCAGTGCCCTTTCTCTAAGTGCACCACCTGGAGGTAGGTCCACTTGTGATCTGCACTCTCCTTAGAACAAGCTCAGGGTAGAAAGCATGTGAGTGGACAAAGTCCTAACCTTTGCGGCAGCCTAGGCAGAAGCAGCAATGAAGGATCATCAAGGCACAGATACTGACGGACCTTTATTTTAATTTTTTTTTAACTGAGGCATCATGGCAATTTAATAGTGAGGTATTTAGTTGCATTTTTATAAAAAACATTCCAAAACAAAGTGATAATAGGGACCTAAATTCCTTGGACTCATGGTAGAGATGTTTGAGCATCCTAATATTCTACATCTGCCAACATGTCAGTTCGGAAGATTACAATGTTCCCCACAAGCCATTAAAAACTGGCCAAGGACAATCAGTCATGACTAAGTCCTTGCCTGCGTCACGTTCCTGCTCCTCCACACACTGTCTGAGCGTGCACTTTTCTTTTGAAGGCTAATTTACAAGGCATTCTGCCTGAGTCGGGGTATTGCTAAGTGGAAGGTTTGATGAACCTCCTAGTAGAAAATGCAGGGCCTACAAAATGCGAACAGCTAGATTTACTATGGCTTATAATCAAGGCAAACTATATAATAAGAGGTTGTATTTTCATCAGATCTGCAACAGGTCAAAGCTTACGGCAAAAGACAAAAGGCAGAGGTATGTATCTTAGAGACAAGCTCACAGTGCCTTTAAAGTGGAGAATTCTCGTAGCCAATTGGTGACTCACCATGTGTTGTTATCCAGACGTGGGCAGATGGCAGCTCTGCTGACCCAACAACCCACCTACATGATATTCAGCATTTTGGGATCACCGGACCTTGTTTAAAGCGAGTTTACACTGCTGAATTTTCCATCATCCCCCTTGCGAGCAGCCCTGGGCAAATGGCTGTACCAACAACTGTTGACTCAGGCGCCAGTCCCCGGAGGTCTAGGACCCAGGCCAGCACCGAGGCCTAGACAGCTGGGACTCAGGCGCCGGTCCCTGGAGGTCTAAGACCCAGGCCAGCACCGAGGCCCAGACAGCTGTGACTCAGGCGCCGGTCCCCGGAGATCTAGGACCCAGGCCAGCACCGAGGCCTAGACAGCTGGGACTCAGGCGCCAGTCCCCGGAGGTCTAGAACCTAGGCCAGCACCGAGGCCTAGACAGCTGGGACTCAGGCACCGGTCCCCGGAGATCTAGAACCCAGGCCAGCACTGAGGCCTAGACAGCTGGGACTCAGGCGCCGGTCCCCAGAGGTCTAGGACCCAGGCCAGCACCGAGGCCTAGACAGCTGGGACTCAGGCGCCGGTCCCCGGAGGTCTAGGACCCAGGCCAGCACCGAGGCCTAGACAGCTGGGACTCAGGCGCCGGTCCCCGGAGGTCTAGGACCCAGGCCAGCACCGAGGCCTAGACAGCTGGGACTCAGGCGCCGGTCCCCGGAGGTCTAGGACCCAGGCCAGCACCGAGGCCTAGACAGCTGGGACTCAGGCGCCGGTCCCCGGAGGTCTAGGACCCAGGCCAGCACCGAGGCCTAGACAGCTGGGACTCAGGCGCCGGTCCCCGGAGGTCTAGGACCCAGGCCAGCACCGAGGCCTAGACAGCTGGGACTCAGGTGCCAGTTCCCAGAGATCTAGAACCCAGGCCAGCACTGAGGCCTAGACAGCTGGGACTCAGGCACCGCTCCCCAGAGGTCTAGGACCCAGGCCAGCACCGAGGCCTAGACAGCTGTGACTCAGGCGCTGGTTTCCAGAGGTCTACGACCGAGACCAACACCGAGGCCTAGACAGCTGTGACTCAGGCACCGGTCCCCGGAGGTCTAGGACCCAGGCCAGCACTGAGGCCTAGACAGCTGTGACTCAGGCACCAGTCCCCGGAGGTCTAGGACCCAGGCCAGCACCGAGGCCTAGACAGCTGTGACTCAGGCGCTGGTTCCCAGAGGTCTAGAACCCAGGCCAGTCACTCACCACTGATTTATGGAATGGACCATGTATCTATTTATCAACCAAGCTCCCAAACTTAGGGCGCCCAGTGTCCCTACCTTGAAGTTAGCAAGAGAACCACAACTTTGCTTCTCTGTAGACAGATCTCCCAACTTTCCCATCTATTCATGACACACATTCATTTAAAAACAGCTGAGAGCTGGGTGTGGAACCTTAATTACAAACACCTTCTGAGGACTCACGCCACCACAAGACCATGTTACCTCAGTCTCCTGCCTCCATTTCCCCATTTTATACAGTTCATGCTTTTAAATACGAACTCCCATGCCACTGAAAGCTGTTCCCAGAAAGCGTCGAGATTCATCCAGATGCCTCTTTCCCTTACCCGTCAGAACAGACCATCAGGTCCCACCTTCTAACAGGATGGCCTGAGTGAGGCCTCAGCGGGAAGAAGCCCCTCCTCAATAGAGAAGTTGCACCCCCAACAAACGCTAATGCCAGCGGAATTCCCTAATGCCAGCGGGGGTCTGAAATGTCTCAGCTGCTTAGGATTTCATTGGTAAAAAAGAACAAAGTGTAAGATTGAGTTACTAATTTGACACTTAAGATTTCTCGGAGAGATCCTGAGAGTGACCCTGTAGGGCAAAAAATAAAACTTAAAAAACGTCTATTTCTGGGAGATCCACCCATCAGTCAGGACATGGCTTCAGAGGGCGTCTTGTTGGCACATCTGGGACTACCTGGCTGTGACCCGTGTGGCACTCTATTACAGTTAAACCATGGGGGAGGGAAGAGGGGCTGCAGGCGGTGCCCTCTACCCAGAGGAATCCAGGAAGGCTCAGGCGGCTCCTCATTCATCGTCTGGGATTTCCCGGAGCCCTTCGCTGTGGCGCGACCGCCCACTGATCTCCAGCAGGGCCTGGGCTTCAGGGTCCGCGTCCAGGATGCTCTTGTTGCCCTTGGCCTTGAGAATAGAAGAGAAGAAAGGGTGGGTATGTTCCATGATGGCCCAACAACAGGCAGCGGCTTCCTGCTAGTTTTCCAGCCTTCTCGGGTGGAATCGACTCTGGTTCCCCCTAAGGCCCCTCCCACTCTGGGATTCAATGGCTGTGTGGGTAGTTAGTATTACAGGAGGTTCAGGGGTCAATAGCAAATCAGGTGCAGAACCAGGGAAGAAGGAACCCCAGACCTTCCTCTTGTAGGTGGGCAGAGAGAATGAAGGGCCACCTGGGCTCGTACTTGAGGACCACCCCCCCGCTTCCCAGGGCTGCTCTACTAAACCGCCCACAAATCCCAGACAAGACTTCCAGCCATGCATCTCCTGGCATCCAAACCAGCGTCAGCTGCCAGGATCAAATTTGTGAGAATCTATCTGCAGACAGAAGAGTAAAGGGGGTAATGGTAAGAAAATGGAGAAAGGCCCCCAGGCTCAAGAGGCCATCCTGGGAGGCAGAGGATGGCTCCACTCACCAACTGCTCCTCTGAAGGGTCTCCAACCGCCCACACCTCCATCTTATCAAACTGGAAGTTCTCCTGGGCTGACAGCTGCGGGCTGTTGTACGTGGTGCACGTGGGCTTAGCTCTGCTGTGTCCTTTCCCAAAATCAACATCCACCCAAAGCCCAAAGTAATTGTGCTGCCCCCCCATCCCCTGCAAAGGAAGCCAGGACAGAGAACAGCATCAGCAACTGCTCAGGACCTGCGGACATCAAATACCCCGAGCCAGCCTCTCACCTTAAGTACCAGCCTGAGACAGGGCGGGTGAGTGTGAATGTCATCATCTATGTTTTCCTTAACTGCGAAATATATCAAATGCTGCCATTTAAGCATCCCAGTTAAGATAAGGGGAGAAGGGAACACAGAAGCTGATACTGCAAACCCCCCATGTCGGGGCACCAGTGCCCCCGCTTCCGGGCAGCGATCCTTACCCTGAGACAGACTGGGAAACTCAGCTCTGAGTGTGTGGCTTACAGGATGCAGAGGCAGACCCGGAGGCAGAGGCGGACGCGAAGCCCTGTGCCTTCCACCCCCAGTCACATGGCTGGGCTCTGAGCTGTTCAACCTCGCCCTGCCGAGAACCTCCTCTGGTCCCTGGTAGGCCTGGAACACCTGGCACGCCCTAGTTCTGACCTTGGGCAATAAGAGACCCGATCACACTGTCTAGAGTTGACACTCGGAGCCGCTCTGTCCCTCAGGGCCAATGACGAGCGATGACCGGGGCCTGCCAGGTGCTCCCTGTGAGGCTGGCACCCTCTCTCCTGCCGCCACCAGATCGCCCTTTCCAGAAGATGCCAGGTGTTCTACGTGGCCCAGCCACACCCCTCCATCTCTCCAGGGCATCAGTGTGGTAAGCCTGGGAAGGACACTGGCCCCTCTAGCGGACCAGCCTTCTCTGCCCTCAGCTCTGCAGACACAGGACTGGATTTTCCCAGTAAGAGCTTTCTGTCAAGTAGCAGAGGAAAGAAATCGGCAGGGGAGCTGGCAGGAGTAAGTTGAGCTTCGGCGTGGATGCTGCCCCAGCTCCTGCCCTCGGGCCTGCCTGGACCCATGCCCACCTGCTCCCTGTTTCTGGCCTAGGCCTCCCCTACTTCCCTGTGCTTCCTGTGCCACGTCACCAAGCTGAAGCGAGGGCTGGACAGGAGCCATGGTCACCCCAACTGGGGCCCCACATGCTGTCTCATGAGCTGCCGGCCATCCATTCCCCTCAGTCCAGCACTCCCAAGTATGAGGCAGGCCAGTGACGTGCAGGGACGGGTCTGGCGCTAACACTACCCCTGGCCTCAAAGGCCACAAACCAATCACCTGAGGGCCAGAAAAAGGGGCCAAGTGCGCCATCTGCACACAAACCACGGAGAAGCCCCAGCAGAGGCCACATCCTTCTCTAAGGGAAATCCTGGCCCAGCTGTCACTACCCCCAGCACCGGCCCTGGAGGCAGAAGGAACTGGACATGGCGTGTGTGAGGAGATGAATGCCACGCGCCCTGCCCTGATCTGTGGAGCTGAGCCTCGGGGTTGATGCCTTCGCGGGGGGACATCACCAAGGCGAGACCCCCACGCTCCGCCCAGGCTCACCAGTCCATTCGGGATCGTCTGCTGTCCGTGGTTCAGGTACATGTAGTGGTCATTGTAGCCTGTGTGTGTGTACACGGCCATGCTGGGACAGATGGAGAACAGGAAGCATCTGTCATCCCCTGAAAGTGGCCAGAGAACAAAACAAACAGGGTCAGTGTCTGAGCCGGTCCCAGAGGGCCAGAAATGCCAGTAAGCTGTGGCTCAGGAAGCAGCACGGCCAAGACCCCTCACCCATAACCAGGTGTCGGCAGACCGGGGGCTGGGACAAGCTGCTGGGGACCCAGGTGGATGAGCTGGGGGTGCAGGGATTAGAGGGACACCTGATAAGGAATGGGACATCTTTTAGCTCTGGCCGGGGCAGCAGAGACCACAACTCTGCCCACTGTCTGCAGTCGGTCCAGGCTGGCCAAGCACATCCAAGCCAGAAAGAACAGGCTTCCTTTAGCTTATGAGCAAGGAGCGGGCGGTCAGTCCGCAGAGACCAAGGCCTCCAGCACAGCCTACCCGAGCAGGCAAGTGACGCTGCATGGTGCTGAGCCTGGCCTGAAAGAACATACCATGCAGAGAGAGAAAACCTGCGGGTGCAGAGCTGCCCCCCGGGGCACAGCCTGGGAAAGGTGGTCGTCCACCCTCGCCCACAGGCATGGGGTGGGCACACAGGCCATGAGAAGAAAGGTACCAGTCAAAACTCTGGAAACTACGGGTCCCCAGTCTCAGAGACTCCTTCCCTCCATAAGCACCTCAGCACTGGGGAGAGGGCCGTAGGCCAGGCCTCATCCTCAGAGCTCCCAGCGAGGGGCGCTTCCCACCATGTTCTGAGGACTTGGCCGAAAGGGCTGCCCGCCTGGACACCAGCATACACAAGTGTCACAACAAGCCGGAAGGCTGCTCATAGGAATTTGGGGTTGGGCTAGTCATCAGGGGGGAAAGAAGTCACAGGAAGAAAATTGGGGGCACCATGGTAGAATGTAGATAAGAAGGAGGCACCAAGACCAGGAGGCTGGAAGAGGATGATGGCCCTGAGCAAGCAAACAGGGCCCAGTCTGTAGTGTGGGCTGACACCACCCAAGGCCTCCAATCTAGAAAGATCCCCGGGGGGCCTCTGTCACCCTGGAGGCTTCTGGGAGGCAGCTTCCAAGGTCAAGAGGGAGGCCCTGAAACAGAGTCCCCCCATGGAGAAGGGATCCCATGAGGACAAGGTGTGGGACAGGTAGGCAACAGTGGGGCTTGAGAGCGTCGGGCGGAGGAAGGAAGGTAGCTAGGCTAGAAAGTTCCACCGGAACCAGCTAAGAGAAGGACTTTACTCTGGGCTACAGACTGAGGCTTGCTTCACTGGGGTTTCAGCAGCCTCAGAGGCTTGAGGGCAGGTTTAGACGCCGCCATGAATAGCTCAGTCACACCCGACTGTATTGGCCCCACCCGACCCTCCCGCGCTGGACTTCAGGTACACGGCCGTTTGCTTTGCAATCCTGAGCCTGTCGTACTGCGGAGCAAGGTGGCGGGGCCACAGAGCTCAGGCTTTGGCTGCGTGGGCCCAGATGCCAGTCCACCCCCAAGGGCCGTTCTCCATGGGGAAGGCCAGGTGGGGGAAGCATCACTTCCCAGGATACAGGGCAAGGACCTGAGGAGTTATGATTACCGGAAAAAAAAAGTCATGCCAACAGCAAGGGCTCCTTATCTCATTCTCATAAAACAATACTCAAGCATGCCGCCACCACCTGGCGCCCGGCCGCTGAGGAGCTGCCTGCCCACGCAGCATGGTTTCATGTACTTCTGAGGAACTGAGGCTCAGAAAATTAATCAGTCACCCTGCCCAGGGACAGAGCTGGGACTCAAAATCCTGTGTTCAATCCAAAGCCTTGGGTCTTTTCAACTACTGCACAGAAAACACAAGCAAAAGAGGCTCTAAGTATAATCAATTCTTCTTTCCTCAAATAAAACTAAGAAAACAGTCCTTTAAAAAGGTTGACGAAGCCACATCGCCCCACAGTGAAAGATCCTCCATACTCAAAGAAGGGGCCACCTTCCTCAGCATTTGCCTTCATTGTTTGCCCCACAGCTATTAAATCCCTTAAAGTCTCAGATATTAGAGGTCATTATCTCCAGGACAAGCGGACAGCACGCTCTCTGAACTTGACCCAAAGTCCATGGATTTGTACCATACATGGGGCGAGGCTGCCCTCTGCTGTTATTTCCTGAGTACGGACACGTACTGCAACAGAATGAACTCGGGTTTGAAAACGTGGCCACTGCATTTTTCGCGCATGCTTCAGGAAGATTAAGTCTGCTTGTTAATAAAACATGAAGAGCCGGCAGAGTCCATCTGAAATGAACATTAAGGGCTCTGGAGGTAGCAGCAGCTTTAACCTGATCATGATGCTCAGGGTCTTTTCACATCCTCAAGCCGAGCCTTCAGCTGTGTAGTGAGAGGCAGAGCAATGTGTCATTTCCCCGGAGCCTGAGGCTGGGCTGGTGCCCCATGCCTGTGACACGGAGGCAGGGAAAGGTAGGTGTGCAGAGGACAGTGGCCATGGCAAGGCTGAGGCTGCTGTCTCTAGAAAGGCCCACCAGCAGGGCTGGCACCTGGAAACTTTGATTTGGGGAGAATTCCTACCATTCCCAGAACTAAGAAGATCTAGAACATCCTGAAACCTAGATATAAATCAAACCCTAGAAACAATGCGATCTAGGAGATAGAGGTGCCCAACCCTCAACCTGGGACCCCTGCTACCTGTCCCAGCCAGATGCCACCTAGCCTCTGCTGAAAGTTCTCCTGCAGGGGCAACTCCACCCGGACACAGTTCCCGGCCTCCAGACCCTCTGCCTGGTGGAGAGATGACCATTCCAGAGGTGCGGGGTGAGATACAGGATGTACGGGGGAGTGACGAAGGCAAACCCTGGGATGGTGGCCCACTCTCGAGTACAGAGGACAGCCCACTGATGGGCGATGCGTCTGTCAACGTTTCAAAAACCTATTTATTTATTTATTTATTTATTTAGAGATGGAGTCTCACCCTGTCGCCCAGGCTGGAGTGCAGTGGTGTGATCTCGGCTCACTGCAACTCTGCCTCCCAAGTTCAAGCGATTCTCAAGCCTCAGCCTCCCATGTAGCTGGGATTACAGGCGTGCACCACCATGCCAATTTTTGTACTTTTAGTAGAGACGTGGTTTCACCACGTTGGCCGGGCTGGTCTCGAATGCCTAACCTCAAGTGGCCCACCTGCCTCGGACTCCCAAAGTGCTGTGATTACAGGCTTGAGCCACTGCGCCTGGCCTTATTATTTTATTTTTTTAAAGAGAGAGACGAGGTCTCACTATGTTGCCCATGCTGGTCTCAAACTCCTGGGCTCAAGTGATCCTCCCACCTCAGCCTCCCAAAATGCTGGGATTCCAGGTGTGAGCCACTGCGCCTGGCCTGTGTTTTAAATAATTTTAAAGGACCGTTTTCATCAGAATATTCTTCCTTAAGGGAAAGAGGAGAATTTACTTAGAGCCTTTCATCCAGTACATTCAAGGTCATGCAGAAAGCTTCCAAATTCCAACAAGCAAACACACATGGTGGTGGGGGCAGGGGCAGGAAGGCCCAGGGAAGGAAAACATCCGATCTGAACCAATCAGCATCTCCTGGTCCCCTCCGAGGGATCTGTGGCTTGACTTCTCCCATGCCCTGTAGAGCCAGCACCATGTAATAACCGGGCCTGTGTCCTCACCTGAAAACTGGGGGTCACACAGTCTGTCCTGAAGAACTGTGATGTGATAAACACCACTGAGTAGCATCACATTTTCCTATCGCCCCAACTGCGTCTAGAGAAACACTTGGAGAAGATGGGAGAGCCGAATTTAGCACTCCCACCCTCTCCCTTTCTCCAGAGCTCTTTGCCTGGGCTGTGCCACTCCTCAAGGTTCAGGTTACCAAGTCTTACCTTGAAACTGAGGCTTCACCTCCCAGGAGCAAGAGGCAAACCCACCAAACACATGCTTGTCATGGTCCTCAAGGACAGCCACACAGGGCCCCCGGTGAGTGATGTGGCCGCAGAGCTGGGAGAAGCTGTGTCCGTGGAGCTCAGATGAAAAGAGCAGGCGCCAGCAGTGCCGCTGCTCCCGAGGCAGGTGGGCGTTGATGTACATGACAGAGAGAATGTCCAGGATGCTCTCAAAACCCCTGCCCTGGTCCACTTGACGCTCGGGGACCAGGGTAGTCAGATCCAGGGATGAGCACAGGACGAGAAAGCCCTTGTGAATGACCACACTCAGGAATATGGCCACGTGGGGGACCCTGAACACCCAGTCCTCGATCATGGCTCGGTCACAGTCACAGTCCAGCCACTGGGGCCCCAGAAACCTCTTGCCATCTAGGGGAAGGGGACAGTGAGCATTAGCGGGGCTGTTATGTCACCGTATAGCTACTATCTAAACCCACACTGAGTACGGGAGCCATGAGCCACGTAGCAATTACGGAGCACACAAAACAGGGCTCGTGTGAACTGACAGGTGCCGGAAGTGTAAAAGGCACACCTGATTTCAAATACTTGGTATGAAAAAAATGTAAATTATCTCAATTTTTAAATATTCATTACATTTCAAAATTGTATTTAGGACATAATTATTAGAATCAGTTTCCCCTGTTTCTCTTTACCCTTTTAACATGGTCCCTAGAAAAGTGAAAATTTCACATGGGGCTTGCTTTGTCTGTTGGCCAACACTGATCTCAACAATCCGACTTCAACATTTTTCTCTCCTCTCCAAGCAGCATTTCAGAGCCCGTCGAGATGGCGGTGCCCTGGCAATGGGGTTGGAATAGATGCCTGAGCTACACCTGGAGCCGCTCATCAGAGGGTGTCTGTCCTGCCAAGGTCACTGGAAGGGCATTGTTGCCAGCCAGTCAAGGGGCTGGTAGGGCACTTCCTGGGACTCCTGTAGTTTATCTGGGAAGAGCGGGTTTCATTCACCACTAATCAGGCTTAATCATACAGCACTTGGAGTCCTATTTTCCATCCCTCACCCACTAAGAGTGGAGGTGACAGGATAAGAGCATGGGAGCACACACCTGGGACTCCAAAGCTGGTTTCAAACTCAAGCACAGGAACAGCATGACCATGCCAAGATCTGCACCTCTGTGCCTCAGTTTCCTCAGGTGGAAAATGGAGGTAAGGCCAGAACCTGCCCTGCTTGGTTATTACAAGGACCAGAGGAGCTTTTACATTTTAAGCTCTTGCTGACACAAAGGCTCCATTCACAGCGATTATAATTTCCAGCCTAGTGAAAATTTGAATCTAAGCTGAAATAACATTTTGTCTCAGGCCCATTTTATTAAGCAGAAAATGTAAAACTACTTCCCAACTTCTGATATTTCGAAATTCCTATCGTTTCCATTTATTTTTCACACAGTTTCATTTCTCATTACTTATATATTACTTGAAACCTTAAGGATAATTTTAATCGTCTGAATTAACTTTCTCTACTTCAATGACAAACGTTAATTTTTATTTTCATGATTCTTTTAAAATATACTAATTCTAGAGGGGTGCAGTGGTTCACGCCTGTAATTCCAGCACTTTGGGAGGCTGAGGTGGGTGGATCACCTAAGGTCAGGAGTTCGAGACCCGCCTGACCAACATGGTGAAACCCCCGTCTCTACTAAAATACAAAAAAAAAAAAAAATTAGTCAGGCGTAGTGGCGGGCGCCTGTAATCTCAGCTACTCGAGACGCTGAGGCAGGAGAATCGCTTGAAACCAGGAAGCGGAGGTTGTAGTGAGCCAAGATTGCTCCACTGGACTCCAGCCTGGGCAACAAGAGTGAGACTCCGTCTCAAAAAACAAAACTACTAATTGTAGACAGATGAACAGTTTATCCATAAGACAAATTACTGATACTTTTAAAATTCTTTCCAAGTTCCAAATACCTCATCTGAATTAATTTCTGAAATATAACCTATTTTCTAGCTGTACTTTAAAATCTCGCTTTAAAACAAAAGAGCAACATATTTATGAAGCAAGTCTGCCTTGCAATGTGATTTGCCACAAGATTTTTTTTTAATCCCAAGTAAATTTAAATATATACTCCTTCTAACCCAACAGCAGAATACACATTCTTCTCACGTGTGCTTTAACCACTACCCTGAAGTGATCATATAATAGGCCATAAATGATGTATCAACGAATTTTAAAGGATTGAAATCATACAAAGTATGTTCTCTAAACATAATGAAATGAAATTAAAACTCAATAGTAGAAGGCAATTTGAGGCATTCATAGGCACGGAGAAATGAAATAACATACCTTTACATAGTCAATAGGCCAAAGGAAAAATTCCTAAGCGACATTAGAAAATATTGAGATCAATGAAAATAAAAACATAACCTTTCAAAACTGATGGCATGCAGCTAAGGCGCTGCTGAAAGGGAAATTTGCAACTGTAAATGCTGATATGAAAAAGAAGATCTCAAATCAATAACCTAATATTCTACCTTAAGAAACTAGAAAGAGAAGACCAAACAAATTTAAAGCAAACAAAAGGAAGAAAATAAAAGCTTGGGGAAAATAAAGCAGAAACTAGAAAGACAACAGAAAATTAATGAAACTAAAATCTGGTTCTTCAAAAAGAACCAACAAAAATGTGAAAAACCTTTAGCTAGACTGACTAAGGACAAACGGACAAGACACAAATGCTTCATATCAGTAATGGAAGTGGGGACATCACTGTTGCTTTTGGGAAAATAAGGAGGATTATTTAAAAATATGCCAACAAACTAGAAACCCAGGGGAAGGTTCAAGGGCTCACGCTTTCTGGCTTCAAAGCTTTACTACACAGCTACAGTCACGGAGACAGCAGGTACCGCTTTACAGCAAAAGACCTAAATCACCGAGTCCACGCACACTTGCCTTGCAGCTTCATCTCAGAGAGCAGCTGAGCAGCCAGCACCTGCACCCGGGGGGCGGGCCCTGGGGCTTCCTTCCCAGTCCAGCCTCTCAGCTCCTGTCGGTGGCTTAGCACGTGCACCACAGAACCAACCAGATCCTCTGTAAACTTTAAGATCACAATTTTACCATTAAAAACAGTTCCACCGTAACCTGAGACCTCCGTCACGTCCACATGGAGAATGGCAATTTTCTTTAATGCCAACTATGATGGGCCATAATGTTTGGAAAGGTCATGTAATGTATGTAGTTACTCATTTTTCTAATGATACACTTGGCCGGCCTAGAAGTTTTCCCAAAGCCTTCGTCCAGGACTTCTGACCTCAGCCCAACAGTATTGGGGTTTAGGGCTCCCCGAGGATGGACAGCTCCACAATGCCGACTGTCTTCATTGCTCAAACCAACAGGATGATTTGCTGAGGCCCAGGAGCTCCCCGCTCCAGAAAATCCCTGATCTCCCCAAATTTGGTTGAGATCTAAGGTTTATTGTGCTGAGTTTTACTTGCTTCCAAAAAGGAAGGCAAGTCTTCCTGTTTCCGCAGCGACAGAGGGCAGGCAACTACCTTCTGGAGTTGCTGCTTGCTTCCAACAGAGAAGGCGAGTTTGAGGTTTTCCTGCTTCTAAGATGGCAGAGGGCAGTCTGCAGCCTGGGCCCCATCCCTAGGAAAGTAGCTGAATTGGGGTTTTGTCTTAAACATTCACCTGACGACTAAAACTTAAGATTAACAACCAACTGGTCTTCATTTCTCCTTACCATGAGCGCACTCAGTAATTGTAGAAAGCGTGTGAGCGCGTGTTTGTTTTGCTGAATTGTTTTTATTTATGGTTTCTGTTTTGTTGTTTCAGTCTGTTTCCCATTTGGTTTGATCAACTCTACCTGACTTGGTCAAATCCAAATTATGGGGAAACAAGGTCTCTGAACTGGCTAAATTCCCACAGCTGGGGAAAAAAAGAAGAAAACAAGGCCACCAAAAGGAAAAAAAGATTTTGACTGCCTGAGGGGCTTTATTTCCATAACCTTTGCCAGCCAGGCCCAAACTGAAAGACCCAGGGCAGCCGCCCCGCACTCTCGCTCAGCAGCTAAGTTTCTGTCTTTTTTTTTTTTTTTTTTTTTTTTAACCTCAACAGCCTGACTTTGGTTCCTACATCAAATCCTTTCTGGTTTGATATTTGTGTTACTTTTGAAATAGCAGTCATTTTTGTCCCAGGTAAAACATGGTAGTAAGAGATTTAAAGTGATTTTTAAAAAGAGCTCAATGGTTAAAGTCAGCTTAATTAAAAGCTAATATCCAAGATATATGTGTGTGTATGTGTTTATGTGTGTGTGTGTTTATATTTAAAGGGACAAAATGCTTTTTTGTCTCTCCTAGGGTCTTGTTTTTTGAGAAAAAAAAGATTTCTTTCCCTCAGTCGACTGAATTGTCTTCTCCATTTGCTTCCGCACATGTCTGCTTCCTCTTGCCACCCCTTGCTGTATGAAGGACTTAAAATAATGTCTAACAGTCTGGGATTCCTTAAAGAAAACAGAGAAGGTGCCACACTCGTTTCTGAGAGAAATGTGAGTTTCTTTATTGAACCCCAAAGGTATAAACAGACCAGTTCCTCTCAGCTCTTAAGCTCCTTGCTTTTCTACTGTTACCTGATTTTCTTTTGTCTAAAAAAGTTATTACTACACAGCTACTCTTTAATGAAACCAAAAGTTGGTTCATTGAAAAGATCAACAAAAATCTGAAGAACCTTTAGCTAGACTAACAGAAAAAAGGGAAACAGCTCAAATTACTCAAATCGAAATGGAAGTGGGGGCTGGGCGTGGTGGCGCATGCCTGTCATCCCTCCACTTTGGGAGGCCGAGGCGAGTGGATCACTTCAGGTCAGGAGTTCGAGACCAGCCTGGCCAACGTGGTAAAACCCTGTCTCTACTAAAAATATAAAAATTAACTTGGGGAGGCCAAGGAGGGTGGATCACTTCAGGTCAGGAGGTCGTGACCAGCCTGGCCAACATAATGAGACCCCATATCTACTAAAAATGCAAAAAGTAGCCAGGCATGGTGGCACACACCTGTAATCCCACCTACGTGGGATGCTGAGGCAGGAGAATCACTTGAGCCTGGGAGGTGGAAGTTGCAGTGAGCTGAGATCGTGCCACTGCATTCCAGCCTGGGCAACAGAGCGAGACCCTGTCTTAAAAAATATAAAATAGGGCAGGGCACGGTGGCTCACACCTGGTATCCCAGCACTTTGGGAGGCCGAGGTGGGTGGATCGCCTGAGGTTGGGAGTTCAAGACCAGCCTGACCAACATGCAGAAGCCCCATTTCTACTAAAAACACAAAATTAGCTGGATGTGGTGGCACATGCCTGTGATCCCAGCTACTTGGGAGGCTGAGGCAGGAGAATCACTTGAACCCAGAAGGCAGAGGTTGCCGTGAGCCAAGATCACACCACTGCACTCCAGCCTGGACAACAAGAGTGAAACTCCATCTCAAAATAAATAAAATAAAATAAAAATAAGTAATCAAATAAAATATATACAAAAATTAGCCAGGTGTGGTGGTGGGAGCCTGTAATCCCAGCTGCTCAGGAGACTGAGGCAGGAGGAATCTCTTGAACCTAGGAGGCAGAAGTTGCAGTGAGCCAAGATTGTGCCACTGCACTCCAGTCTGGGTGACAGAGCAAGACTGTGTCTCAAAACACACACAAACACACAGAAAGAAAAAAAGAAAAAGAAAAGAAATAAAAGTGGGGGCCGGGCACAGTGGCTCACGCCAGTAATCCTAGCACTTTGGGAGGCCAAGGCAGGCGAACTGCCTGAGCTCAGGAGTTTGAAACCAGCCTGGCCAACATGGTGAAACCCCATCTCTACTAAAAACACAAAAATAGCTGTGCATGGTGGCACACGCCTGTGGTCGCAGCTACGTGGGAGGCTGAGGAAGGAGAATCTCTTGAACCTAGGAGGCAACAATTACAGTGAGTTCAAATCACACCACTGCACTCCAGCCTGGGCAACAGAGCAAGACCCCGTCACCCAGACAACAACAAAAAAAGATGATTTCTGGAAAAAAAACTTTTTGTGATCAAATTGGCTGTAATTAAAAGGAAATTATTTATAAGTCTTTCTAGAAATTAGGCTTAGATATTAAAAATACACTATCACACTAAATAATTTGTTAAAACAAGATTCTTTTAAGATACTGATTAATAAAATCACAAGACGTTTTAATTTTTTTAACCCAAAAGTTGAACTTTTACCGCATCTTGCCGTTTTCTCTTTGAGAAGACCTGAGATAATAACTCCCTCCTTCAACTTTTTCGTCAGCTCCTGAACTTTTTTCCCCTCAAGTTCTAACTGCTGTTGTGGCCTGATGCCAAAAATGTTTTCCTCTTAAAAATCCAAAAGAAATGTTTTCTTCTAATGTAACATTTTGTGCTCCTGACTTTTTAAAATATGTCTAAATTGTTCTATGAAACTGAAAACCTTTATGACCCAGGACACACTCTTCCTATGTCTGATTAATTCAAGTACCATTTTCATTCGTTTTGCAGGTTACCTAGACTGCCTCCCTATAGGGCAAAGCAATCACACCACAGCAGGCTTTTGTTTTTGTTTTGTGCCTTTAGGTAACTGGTCTAACACACATTTTTTGTTTGTTTGTTTTTGAGATGGAGTCTCACTCTGTCGCCCAGGCTGGAGTACAGTGGTGCTACCTCAGCTCACTGCAACCTCCGCCTCCCAGGTTCAAACGATTCTCCTGCCTCAGCCTCCTGAGTAGCTGGGACTACAGGCATGTGCCACCACACCCAGCTAATTCTTATAATTTTTAGTAGAGACGGAGTTTCACCATATTGGCCAGGCTGGTCTCAAATTCCTGACCTTGTGATCCGCCCACCTTGGCCTCCCAAAGTGCTGGGATTATAGGCACGAGCCACCACCCCTGGCCAGATTTTATGAGTGTGTATGTGTGTGTATGTGTGTGTATGTGTGTGTCTGTGTGTGTGTGTGTGTATGTGTGTTTTTGAGACGAGTCTTGCTCTGTCGCCCGGGCTGGAGTGCGGTGGCGCGATCTCCGCCCACTGCAAGCTCCGCCTCCGGGTTCCCGCCATTCTCCTGCCTCAGTCTCCCGAGTAGCTGGGACTACAGGCGCCCGCCACCACGCCTGGCTAGTTTTTTTTTTTTTTGTATTTTTAGTAGAGACGGGGTTTCACCGTGTTAGCCAGGCTGGTCTTGATCTCCTGACCTCGTGATCTGCCCGCCTCGGCCTCCCAAAGTGCTGGGATTACAGGCGTGAGCCACTGCGCCCGGCCCAGATTTTACGTTTTATTGAAATATTTCCCATCCCATTATTAAGTTATTTGCTTAGAAAACAGATTTAAATGGCTGGGCACAGTGGCTCATGCCTGTAATCCCAGCACTTTGGGAGGCCGAGGCAGGGGGGGTTCACGAGGTCAGGAGATCGAGACCATCCTGGCTAACATGGTGAAACCTCATCTCTACTAAAAGTACAAAAAATTAGCCGGGTGTGGTGGCGGGCACCTGTAGTCCCAGTCACTCGGGAGAATGAGGCGGGAGAATGAGGCAGGAGAATGGCGTGAACCGGGCAGGCGGAGCTTGCAGAGAGCCAAGATCGCACCACCGCACTCCAGCCTGGGCGACGGAGCGAGACTCTGTCTCAGAAAAAAAAGAAAATTGATTTAAATTTTTTAAATTAAGGTTAGCATATCCATGTAACATTTTGTATTGCTTTTAAAGTCCTTCTGCTGTTAAGTCACAGGGCTGTGATTCCTAGGGCTAAAAGAAACTTGAATCCTGCTAAATCTTCAACAGCGAAAATAATTAAAGCCTCATCTTCACATCCAGGAAAAGATGACAATCAAACTGTGTTCACAAGACACAGGGCCAGAAATTAAAAATATTTAACCTCTGTACGCCCAGGAACTATTGTGGAAGAGGTGGATGTGTGAGATTGTAAGGGCTGATTTTGAGAGAGAAAATTAGTTCAGAGGTTCTCTGTAAATTAAACATTAATATCAAACAGACACTGATCCGACACCAGCATCTGGGTCCTTGTGTCAGATTAACAAGGTTTTCTTGGAGCATAATCCACTTTTTAATTTAAAGAATTATAAAAGGTTATAAAAGGGTTTATACAAATTGTATCTTATGGTCAAAATGATTAAAATTTAATAGATTTGTTTATAAGACTTGACAGAGATTTAAGTGGCCTCGTACTGTCTTTATTAGGGCTTATTGTTTGGGAAATCTCCTCTCTCAAAAAAAAAAGGTTTTTAGCCTTTTTTTTCAAAACCTTTGAGTTAGCACTTTGACTAAATGACTTATTTTACAATGACCTGTGATCTTATTTTGTGATATCAAATGTTTTATTTTATTTATTTTTTGGAGACAGAGTCTCACTCTGTCACCCAGGCTGTAGTACAGTGGCACAATCTTGGCTCATTGCAACCTCCACCTCTTGAGTTCAAGCAATTCTCCTGCCTCAGCCTCCTGAGTAGCTGGGACTACAGATGCGTGCCACCATGCCCAGCTAATTTTTGTATTTTTAGTAGAGACGGGGTTTCACCATGTTAGCCAGGCTGGTCTTGAACTCTTGACCTCAGATAATCCACCTGCCTCGGCCTCCAAAAGTGCTGGGATTACAGGCATGAGTCACTGCGCCCGGCCTATATCAAGTGTTTTAAACTTCTGATATTTGACAAACTTTCCAGAATCAAATTCAAAATTCAGTCCTTTTGACCTCGATTATTGTTTTGATGTTAGATCCCTTGAGCTCCAAGGGAGACATATTGGGCTTACTTGGTATAATACAATCTTACAGGAAGCACTGTCAAATATGAAATGGTGTTTAATCATCTTTAGACCATATTTATGTAAGTGTGTTATTAGTATATGTTCCAAAATTGTATGAGATTCCTGTGATTCTGATGTGTCTTAGTATATGTTATCAATAGTAACTGCTATTATGTAAAGTTGTTGTGTGCCACAGAAGTACCCAAATTTCCTTGTCAATTGTGTCTTTAACCATGGCTGTCCTAAGACTTTTGACATCCACAATTGTTGTTTTACTTTGATCCTTTTATAGGGAAGTTTATAATCAGCTATAGAACTCTGAAGAGTACTCTTTTTTTTTTTTTTTTTTTTTTTTTTTTTTTTTTTTTT
>NC_037688.1:42119478-42266554 GCF_003255815.1 Theropithecus gelada
TTTTTTTTGAGGCGGAGTCTCGCTCTGTCGCCCAGGCTGGAGTGCAGTGGCCAGATCTCAGCTCACTGCAAGCTCCGCCTCCTGGGTTTACGCCATTCTCCTGCCTCAGCCTCCCGAGTAGCTGGGACTACAGGCGCCCGCCACCTCGCCCGGCTAGATTTTTGTATTTTTAGTAGAGACGGGGTTTCACCGTGTTAGCCAGGATGGTCTTGATCTCCTGACCTCGTGATCCGCCCGTCTCGGCCTCCCAAAGTGCTGGGATTACAGGCTTGAGCCACCGCGCCCGGCAAGAGTACTCTTAAATATCAGTTCTGATAACTTTAGAAATTGTGCTGTTGGAATAGAAAGGAAAACTTCTAGGACTCATAGGAGGCTGATGTATTCCTGAGGATTGCTGATCCAATATCAAGCAAGCAAGAAGTTAATTGCATGGGCTGAACTAACAGAAGACTGAAATAATCTTTTATGACATTTTGTTTACAATATTAGGTGTTTTTTTCAGTCAAGAAAACTTTCTCTTTTAAGCTATTTACAGTTTTTAACAATCAAAGTATACTCTAGTGAGCAAAATTTAAAACATAATCCCTTTCTACCTAATTTCTCCAAAATTTGGAAACTATTTGTGAGTATTCTTAATTTATGGCAATATAATTATTTGCATACATTCAATAAGAATCTATTTTCTTTTACAACAGGACATAATTGGAGACACTGGTTATTTCACGAAGGCTTTGACTGGAACAGCATTTTCAGATTACCTTGAGAAAATAAAGCTGACCTATAGAGCTGATAAAAGCCACTGGACAAACTGGCCTCACACTTTGTCCTTTACAGGGTCCTGACCTGTGGTAAGTAAAGGATGTCACTTTCTGACAGACCTAAATACTCCAAGTTTTCTTGGAACCTCAAAGAGAGGAATTCACCCAAGTCACATGGGTATCTATAGGTACAGATGCATTATTGGCGAGGCTTGGGGCTTTTAGAAAGGTCTAATCTAAAAAAAAAAGAAATAAAAAAATAAAAATGTCTAATCTCAGATTCCTTAAGAAAAAGTTCTAGCAAAGATAATTTAAACAGAGAGAGTAAGTGCCTATATGGCAAATCATTACTCTTGCTGTACGTTATGCAAATAATCAAGCTAAGTATAAGACTAAAACTTGTTTTATAAACAAGTTGGTCCTACTATGATTTTGTCTTTAATATACGTGGGGAACTGGAGAAAAATGTTTCAAAATAAACCATAGTACACCTGTTATTAGATTCTAGCCTTGTCCAGTGTTTTTCAATTTTTATTATTTTCTACAATTTGGAACGAATCCTAAAATTTTTTCCTGGCTACAAGTCTTTAAAATAATGTTTCAACCTTTTTCCTTCTTTCTTTTCCCTTTTTCCCCCGTTTTTCTGATTTGAAAGATTTTTGAAAAGACAAAGGAGGGAAAAAATAAAAGCTCAGGACTCCAATTCACTCTGCCAAAGGGAAAAATTAAGCTAAAAGCTGAGTCATGCAAGAAACTCTCTTTCCTTTTGTTCCTAAGCAGACAGCTACAGATAAAAGGTTTAAAGTCTCCACAGGTGGCCAGCGTGGTGGCGCACACCTGTAATTCCACCACTTTGGGAGGCCGAAGCCGGCAGACCACCTAAGCTCAGGAGTTTGAGACCAACCTGGCCAACATGGTGAAACCTCATCTCTACTAAAAATGCAAAAATCAGCCAGGCATGGTGGTGTGCGCCTGTAGTCCCAGCTACTAAGGAGGCTGAGGCAGGAGAATCACTTGAACCTGAGAGGCGGAAGTTGCAGTGAGCTGAGATCACACCACTCAACTCCGGCCTGGGTGACAGATCAAGACTCCATTTCAAAAAATAAATAAAATCAAATCTCCACAGGTAGTGACTATGCTCACCTGATCATATGTAAAGTGCTGATTTACTGAATGCAAGACAAACACACATTGACTATTCCCCTCACTGCTCCCTTCCTCTTACAAAATGTGGATTCAGTAATGGGACCAGACCCTCCCCTCTTTCCCCTACAGCCTGCTTTTCCCCTTTAAGTCCTGAAACTCTCAAAATCATCTTTGGAGAAAGGCACAGGTCTCTCTCCCAGATATGCCCTTAACCCGGGCAAAATACATTTCAATTAATTGAGACCCATCTCAGATACTTTTTGGTTTACTCCTCTGTCTGCCATGTCACTGGCCTCCATCTCCCACCGATGGTCACCAAGACTGCTGAGGAGGCTGCAAAGGGCCTCGCGGCCTCACTACCTTTTGGACTTCTCTGGCCTTCACGGGACCTTCTGTGGCAGAAATCATTTTCATAATCATGAGACTCTTCTCCTCGGAGTTTCCTTTCAACAGGTGGGACATGGATGCTGTGAACTGCTCCTGGGACACATTCTCACTGGGTCCCTTCGCCTTCCCTGTCAGGTCGACCCTCCGCATGCCATCGTACAGCCTGGTGACCATCTCCAGGGGAACAGCTTCCCCGACATGGTTCTGCCAGGGACAAGCAGAGAAAATGGTTAGACAGTGCACGAGTTGAACCTGGTAACTAGGAGTTATTAAATTATTTTAGGCAGATAGAGAGGAAAAGGGATGCTTGGGAAGTTTTCATTTTTTAAAGCATCTCTGAAAAAGTTTCTTGTAAAGCCCCAGCTCTTAGAGCCAGGCTGGCAACCTTTGATATGCAAATGCAGTCCATTAGAAACTGGGTCCACCCAACATGGTAATTCCCACGGCCTTCCTGCCCTTTCCCCACATGTTCCTGGCAACATGGCCACCTCCACATATCCCCAGTGTGTAGAACATCCAGGGCGCCCTGCATTTACACATTAAAAGGCTAGGGTGGAAGGGCCAGCTTTTTCATGGGCTACGTGAATGACATACCTGGTCAAACCAATCCCCAGACCTATGCAAATCAGACATCACCTCCTCCAGCCTCTGCATATATACCTGGCTGGTGTCCACCGCACTTGAGGACCTCTTCTTTTGGCTCTGGAGCCGCCCCTCCCTGTCTCTGTACGGGGGAGCCTCTTCCTTCTGCCTTCTCCTTCCTTCTTGCCTATTAAACTCTCTGCTCCTTAAAGCCACTCCATGTGTGTCCACGTCATTGTATCTAAACTGGCATGAGGACCAAGAACCTTGGTGTTCTTCCACTCACTGGGAGCCGTATCGGTAGTATCACAGGAAAATAGGTAGTGGGCCAAGACCAGCCTTGGCCACTTCACAATGCTGCTGTCAGCTACCAAATACTCCCGCATCACCAGGATGCAGGACGTTCTCTCACCTAAGGGCCTCACACCACCTAAGCGTCCTGGCTGTGGCTCACCTTGGCCATCAGACCCTCCCACAATCTGCTACCATCCTGCCTCCAAACGCTCCTATCTCGTCATTCCTGCCTCTGGCCACCATCTGAGCTTCACTCTGCTTTGAAAATCATCTTCATTCTAGATTCTAGCAGCTGCCATTTGCATGTCGGAATTTATTAACACGTGTAACATATGTCTGTATACAGCTAATTTGGTCTCTGTATTAGGGGTTTCCAAATATACCAGCTTTTACTTCCTGTCCATGTTCCTTGGACTCAATATGCATTTTTCATTCATTTTTATTTCAATTTTAAATTTAGGGTTTTTTTGTTTTGTTTTGTTTTGTTTTGAGACAGGGTCTCCCTCTGTCACCCAGGATGGAGTGTGGTGGCTCAATCACAGCTCACTGGAGCCTCTACCTCCAAGGCTCAATTGATCCGCCTACCTCAACCTCCTGAATGGCTGAGACTATAGGCACATGCCACCACGCTCACTAATTTTTGTATTTTTTGTAGAGATGGGGTCTTGCAGTATTGCCCAGGCTGGTCCCAAACTCCTGGGCTCAAGTGATACTCCTGCCTTGGCCTCCCAAAGTGCTGGGATTTCAGGCATGAGCTACCGTACCCAGCAAATTTAATTCTTAATGCCTGGACGATAACATTCTAATGAAATATTGTTTTCCTTTTTGGCTCTTGCATCAAATCTGCTTTGGTCCTGGATTTACAACTAAATGGAGAGAGCGAGCAAATCACAAGCCAATCACATCCTGCACAGCAGGGTCTGCGAGCTGGACTCTCCTGTAACAACCAGCTGGGTGGACACTGCTTATTCCAGGATCAATATTCTGCAGCTCTTCGAAGGCAGGCCTCTGCCCTCATCACTCAAAAAGAGCACTCCTATTTCTGTCAGTGTCTGCAAAGTTCTACTGGAAAAGCTACCTCTCATCCTTTCCTCAAGGAAACTTCATTCCATCACCAAGGTCTTCTGATCAACTCTTAACTGTATGTATCTGAACATTAACACCCACTCTACAGTGCAGTCTGAAATGGGCCTGGTTGATTCTGCTTGTTCCCACAGGCCTCCCGGGGCGCTTCTCATCTAGTGGCGCTGCACACACGCATGCACACACATGCACAACACATGCACACACATGCACAACACATGCACACACAACCACACAGCTGTGACCTAGATAACCTCCCTGGCCAGTTTCCTCATCTGCTCCCACGCTGCACATTCTAGAAGAGGAAGGAGGCTGCTAGGATGGCTGCCTGGACTCGCAGGAAGATGAGCTGACGGTATCTCCTTGTCAGCGTCTTGCCTCAGTCTGAGCACTCAAACCTGCAGCTGAGAGCCCCGTGGAATGGGCAAAAACATGGGCAAATGGGCAGTTTTAACTCCCCGCAAGACGAGCCTTGAATCTAAAATGTCATGATTTCGTTAGGAATATCATAAAATTCCTAGCCATCGAACACATACACATTCTAGAGGCACAGGTGCACCTGACATGTCATGGTTCCCGGACCAACGAGTCCACGAGGGCAGACCCGTCACCCAGTCTGTCTCCCCGTCTCTGGGAGGGCAGTTAGGAGGCATATGGCTCAAGAGACACAGGAGGCAGGCTATCTCCCTGATGTTCATCTCAAGTTAGAAATGTCCCCAAAACATCGCGTCAATCATTCATCATCTACTCCAGGTTCTTTTCTTTAGCACCGATAAGAGACTATTGATTTCCAAAAGCGGAGGGATGCGTTTAGACACTGCCTATGGCTATTTTCACACAGTAACAGCAGAGCAGAGGAGCTGCAACAGAGACCACATAGCTCACAAAGCCAAAACTTACTGGCCCTTTACAGAAAAGGAACTTTTTAGTGTTGCCATCCGTCGCATTACAAAAACAAGAAAGCAGATTCTGGCCTGAGGGCCACAGTCTGCAGACCCCTGCTCCCAACTAAACACGAACCACTGGTTGTTACTCTTGCCTGTAGTGCCTTCAGAGAAAAGGATTTGGAGGAGACATTCGGACTGTTTTTATCCGATGACAGAGCATCAAACAATCGATCAATCTCTGCCTGTTCCTCAGGAAGAAACCGTGAACAAAAGCTCTGCCCCACACGGCTTCCGCTGTTCCCCATCTGTTCTGGTATCTGGCAGAATTCTCTGCAGAAGGAAAAGACACAACGTTAGAAAAATCAAAATTTAATGATCACAGAAAATAAATGTTGATAATGACATGGTCAAGTTAATATATATTGATTTAGCCACGAAATGCAGCCAAAACACATCAGAGCTACATAATATTGGGTTTTGGGTTCTGTTTTTGTTTTGTGTTGCTGAGGTGGGATCTCACTCTGCTGACCAGGCTGGAGTGTAGTGGCGCCATTACAGCTCCCTGCAGCCTCAACCACCTGGGCTCAGGCAATCCTCCCCACTCAGCCTCCTGAATAGCTAGGACTACAGGACCACACCATGACGCCTGGCTTTTTTTTTGTCTTCTGTAGAGATGGGGTCTTGTTACGTTGCCCAGGCTGGTCTCTAGCTTCTGGCCTTAAGTGATTCTCCTGCCTCAGCCTCCCAGTGTTGGGATTAGAGACATGAACCACCATGCCTGGCTAATATTGTTTCAAGGTGGCAGAAATTAATAGCTGATACAAATAAAGCTGGAAAAACCCATCCTGATGCCCATGACCTACTGAAACACATCCGTAATTGTCAAAAAGCCCAAGTTAATATAATCAGAGGCAGAACAAAAAATCTGTATTTTAATCAATCTAAATATTCATTCTTTAAAACCAGAGTTGGAAAAGATATATCAAAGGCTGAACAATCACACGTATTTGATTAACTCACCTTGAGAATACTGCTACACACTAGTTGGGAAGTTTTTCCTTTGTGATCCTGGCTCTGCCTCCTCTTAGCTGTGTAGTCTTGGGCAAGTTACTAAAACGCTCTCTGCTTCAGTTTCCCCAGTTGTAAGCAGGAGAAGTCACAGCCCAGCCTCAGAAGATTGCCATGATTATCAACCAAGTCAACCAAAGCAAAGGGCCGAGACCTCCCCGGCACTGAGCGTGCCTGTATGATCCTAGCCCACGAGCCTCATGCGTCTGAGGCGCTGGAGGAGCATTAACAGAGACTGGCACCGACATCAGGTGACCTGGGGCCTTGTTCACTGTCACAAACCTCATTAAAGGAGTAAGTCAAGCACCAGTACATCGGGGGATTCAAACAAAAAAGCATGGTTAGAAATGACAACAAAATCTCTCAAGAGGTAGAAGGTGCTGTGACTTAATTCCTGGCCCTGGACTTTTTCCCAGAAACCCAGTGTCAATGAGACTGCTGGAGAGACAACCACCTTCTCCCGCACAGGCACCTTGACAAACAAAGTCACTGCAACAGTAAATTATCCCCCAAGGTATTTAGCCAAAGGGGGAAAGGCCATGCTACTAGGGTGGGGCATGAGTCATGGTCCGCACCAACACCTGAAATTCAAACCCTCAAGGGATAACAGGGTACAGTCAAGATCTTTCTTTTCTTTTCATTGATATGACATTCACATAACATAAAATTAACTGTTTTAAAGTGTACAGTGGTATTTAGCACATTCACAATATGGTGCAACCCTCACAGTTCAAAAACATTTCCATCACCCTCAGAGGAAACCCTGTGCATGAGCAATTCCCTCTCATTCCTCCCTCCCACATGCCCTGGACATCACCCGTCTACTTTCTATCCCAATACATTTCTGTATTCTGGGTGTTTCATATAAATGAAATTATATGGCCGGGCGCGGTGGCTCACACCTGTAATCCCAGCACTTTGGGAGGCCAAGGCAAGAGAATCACTCGAGCCCAGGAGTTTGAGACCAGCCTGAGCAACATAGCAAGACCTCACCTCTACTAAAAATGTAAAAATTAGCCAGGCACAGTGGCATGTGTTTACAGTCCCAGCTGCTCTAAAGGCTGAGGTGGGAGGATCGCGTGAGCACAGGAGGTCAAGGCTGTAGTGAGCTATGATCGTGCCACTGCACTCCAGCCTGGGTAAAAAGGCAAGACCCCATCTCTAAAAAAAATAATAAATGGAATTATATGATATGTGGCCCTTTATGATTGTCTCCTTTCATTTAGCATCACGTTTTTGAGGCCCACCTACGTTGTGGCGTGGGTCAGCATTCCACTTTTTATGGCTGATGAGTATTTCATCGTATGGATGGGCCACATTTTGCCTGTCAATCATGAGCTGATGGACGCCGGGGCTGTTTCCACCTTCCGGCTATTATGAATAGTGCTGCAACGAACATCTGAGTACCTCAGTCGCTCTGTTCCAATTTCCAGTGTCGACACCTAGAGGTGGACTTGCTGGGTCACGTGGTAATTCTATGTTTAACATTGTGAGGGGCCGCCAGAGTGCTCCCCACTTTATATTCCCATCAGCAAACATGAGCTTCCAGTCTCACCACACCCCCACTAAAGCTAGTTATTTCTCCGCCTTTTATATGACAGCCATCCTTGCAGCGCATGGGCGTTTGACAGGCCTCACTGCTCATGTGCCCCCTGCACAGGAAGTCTCCAGTGGGGGGCTCCTTGGAAGGGGATGGAGGTGCACTTTGCAGAGACAGGCTGGAAACAGGGGCTTACCCGACCCCATTTGGTGCTCTCACCCATGCCCCATCTGATCTCACCGCTTCTACTGCTCAACTTTCGCAGCAGGAGGAGAGCCCAGAAGGAAAACCTCCAGCCAGGACTCAACGTCCAGTGGCAAAGGGCTGTCCCCAGCTCCGAGACAGAGGGGCCGCGCCGGCTGACCCAGCTCCGAGACAGAGGGGCCGCGCCGGCTGACCCAGCTCCTAGACAGAGGGGCCGCGCTGGCTGCCCCAGCTCTGAGACAGAGGGGCAACGCCGGCTGACCCAGCTCGGAGACAGAGCAGCCAAAACAAAGCAGACCCACCCTCTGCTTCAACTCTAAGAGGCTGCAAGGTGGGCCACACTACCTCCTGAAGTCAGGAGTTCCAAACGAGGTTGGCCAATGAAGTGAAATCCCGTCTCCACTAAAAATACAAAAAATTAGCCAGGCGTGGTGCTGTGCACCTGTAATCCCAGCTACTTGAGAGGCTAAGGCAGGAGAATTGGTTGAACCCAGGTCGTGGAAGTTGCAGTGAGCCGAGATCACGCCACTGCACACCAGCCTGGGCGGTGAGTGAGACTCGTCTCAAAAAAAAAGAAAAAAAAGAGAGGAAACAGAGACAAGGGCATGGGAACGGGTGTGGCCTGGGGATATAACAAGAAGAGTCAAGAGTGGAAAAGGTCCCAAAGGTCACATTCCAGCTGGGTCTTCAGAGACTCACAGGTGGCTCACCAGGAAGTGGGAACAGCATGCAAGGGGCACAGGCAAGAGCATGGGGAGATGAGGGAGGAACTCGGGGCACGTGGGGGAGGGCAGCAGAGGGCTGCAGCGGAAGGGGGCCCTGGCCTGACTCCACACCCAGCCCCTCACTTCCATCCCACTGCAACTCCCCCTTTCCGCCAGAAACAGGCTCCCCCACTGTGGTCGCAGAACAGTAGCAGGGTGCAGCCTGGCCAGCCCCCACCATCCCCAGACGGCCGGGAGAAAGGTGCAGGGCTGGGCAAGTGCCAACAGGCAGGACAGGAGCCCAGAAATGCACAGAAGCGGCGCAAACCAGGGCAGGCCCAGGAGATGACAGGAAAGGCTTGGACGCAGAGCCAGGCTGGCAACGCCAGTTTTTCAAGCAGGAGAGAGGAGGGTGTGTGAGACCCCCACAGTAGGAACCCCAGGGCTGGTGCCAGTGAGGTGGGAAGGTGGGCGGCCCCTAAGAACACAGCGCTGTCCCCGGCACTGCCATTCTTAGTGCCTGCAGAGTACTGGTGAAGGGACACATCTCAGAATGGCTCAAGGACAGCCTGTCTCCTTTGAGAGCCCTGTGCCAGGCAAGATAAAGAAATGGCAATGGTTGGCCGGGCACAGTGGCTCACGCCTGTAATCCCAGCACTTTGAGAGGCCGAGGCGGGCAGATTACCTGGGGTCGGGAGTTTGAGATCAGTCTGACCAACATGGAGAAACCCCATCTCTACCAAAAATACAAAATTAGCCAGGTGTGGTGGCACATGCCTATAATTCCAGCTACTCAGGAAGCTGAGGCAGGAGAATCGCTTGAACCCGGGAGGCAGAGGTTGCAGCGAGTCAAGATCGTGCCATTGCACACCAGCCTGGGCAACTGCATCTCAAAAAAAAAGAAAAGAAAAGAAAAAAGAAAAAAAGAAATGGCAATGATACAAAGTGTTCCACAGTTCATCCATCCTCGTGCCTCAATCTCTTTCATCAGGCCAGACATCTAATTAATTTGGAGGAGGACATGAAGGCCTTTAATGTATTCTTCTCTCTCTAAATCCAAGTTCCTGAGCTTTCAGTCCCTGGCAAGTTTTCTTGGTGTCATGGGACTTTCAGAGTATACCTTGGTACATGGGGTGGCCTCTTCCCTGCCAAGTTGTGTATAACACAACCCTACATTGGCTGCGAGACTTCTGTGGGTTCCCTTGTATCAAGTTCTCCTAAAGGACAAGGCACGCCGGGCGCGGTGGCTCACGTGTAATCGCAGCACTTTGGGAGGCCAAGGTGGGTGGATCACCTGAGGCTGGGAGTTCGAGACTAGCCTGACCAACATGGAGAAACCCCATCTCTACTAAAAATACAAAATTAGCCGGGTGTGGTGGTGCATGCCTGTAATCCCAGCTACTTGGGAGGCTGAGGCAGGAGAATCACTTGAACCTGGGGGGCGGAGGTTGTGGGGAGCTGAGATCATGCCATTGCACTGCAGCCTGGGCAACAAGAATGAAACTCTGTCTCAAAAGAAAAAAAAAAGGACAATGCACACTGGTGCTGAGAGCGCACGTCAAGGTTGCTTATACCAGTGGAGCTCAACTGGGGTCAGTTTTGTCCCCCAGGGGACATTTGGCAATGACTGGAAAAGCATGTGGTTGTCACAACTGGGGAGGGGAGTGCCGCTGGCATCTAGCAGGCAGAGGCCAGGTATGCTGCTAAAAATCCTACAGTGCACAGGATGGCCTCACAACAAGGAAGTGTCCGTGTCAGACATCAGTAGGGATAAAGGTAAGAAAACCTGGCTTCTGAGGATGTGGGGCAATGGAACAAAATGGAAGCCAGGTGCGGTGGCTCAAGCCTATAATCCCAGAACTTTGGGAAGATCATTTGAGGCCAGGAGTTTGAGACCAGCCTGGGCAACACAGTGAGACTTCATCTCTGCCAAAAATACAAAACTTAGCTGGGTGTGGTGGCGTGTGCCTGTAGTCCCAGCTATTCAGGAGGCTGAGGTGGGAAGATCCTTGAACCCGGAGGCAGAGGTCACAGTGAGCCAAGATGACAACACTGCACTCCAGCCTAAGTGACAGAGCGAGACCCTGTCTCAAAAAAATAAAAACAAAAGTCTCAGCAGCCCATAATAAATGACAAAGACTTTTTGGTTGACCAGACCTTAGTCAGGCTTCCAGGCCCATCTGTGTCCTTCTGTGTAAAATCTGGCTTTAGCAAAAAAAAAACCACCCATCCTTGATATTTGATCACCATTATCTGTTCACTTGCAATCTAACCAGGTTTAAAGCTTAGGTCAGAGATATCCAATCTTTCAGCTTCCCTGGGGCACACTGGAAGAACTGTCTTGGGCCACACATAAAACCCACTAACACTAATGATAACTGATAAGCTCATGTATCCACATATATGGCAAAAAAAATCTCATGTTTTAAGAAGGCTTATGAATTTGTGTTGGGTGTCATTCAAAGCTGTCTTGGGCCACATACGGCCCACAGGTTGGACGAGCTCGCTCTAGGTGATGTCTGATCCCCCCGGCCTGCCTTCAGTAAGAATCTGTTAGGTCAGCTTACCCAGAATCCACCTTACCACCCTGATGTTTCCTTAGTCATTTTCCATCCACCGATCCCCACCCTGCTCCCTGGTTTCCCACTTGCCCATGCTATACTCAGAGCTGAGCCCAATCTCTCTCCTTCACTACAAAATCCCATTGCTGTGGTCCCTACACCCATTGCAATGGTCTCGAATAATTAATGTGCTTTTAATAAGCATCATTAAGTAATTTATTTAACATAAGATTGAGAAGATTAAATACGGTAACCCAGGGCATTTGATCTGCTTACTGGAGGTCAGAGACAGAATAATGGGCCCAAGACAACAGAGAATGGCTCCTTGAGTTCTTGTCTTGGAACAAGAGAAACTGCCCCGCTGGGAAGGAACAGAAGGTTGCTGTGCCTCCGTGATGGAGGGGTGGACAAGGGCCGATTGTCTGCAGGATGGCCCCCATGGTTCCCTCTAGTATCCTAGGAGTGGCTCAGTCACCTCCTGCTCACAGCTTCTCCAACAGGCTGTTACATGGCTGCTTCCCACCCTGCCTCCCAAGCCCCAGCTCTCTACTCCAAGGGCCCCGCATCTCTAGAGCCACACAAGGGGCCCTCTGTACCCCTACAAGCTGGGGAGATTCCAACTGCCTCATCAGGACAGGCTTCAAAGTCCTGCCTGTGTCTCAGAGCCCAGAGGCTCTTGTGCAAAGGGGCAGCTCGAGTCTGGGCAAGGAGTTCCAGTGGGCCAGAAGGCGACTTGTACTGCGCAGGCCACCTACAAGACCTGGGAACAGTTATTAGCTCACTGTCCTGGAAAAGCCCAGACGGGTGTGGTCAGAATACAAGAAGGAAGACACTCTCCACACACACTTCAGTGTCTGCCCCAGACTGGTCTCCTCTGCGGAGGCACCGCTCCCTTTCCACGTCTACACAGGCTCTGAATGCCCCTTCAACACGGCTGGCCTTGACCCTTGGGGAGACACCTCCCCACCCTCTTACCTTGACCACATGAATAGCAGGACGTGCAGGGTGATTCTGATCCCCCCAGGAGACCCTCCCTCCATCCTTCCCAGCTGTCCCTACCCCTCACCTCCCTGCAGCCTTCACCTCTCCCTCCCCAGACCCGATGGCCTGGAGAGGCGTGGGAGGCCAGGGAGGGGCAGGGCCCAGGCCTACTCTGGACCCGCTCGCTGCTCCAGTACCCACCTCAGCTGGGCCTGTGCCTCCGGGTCAGCTCACCGCGGCCCTCAGCCCAGGTACCTACCCTGCCGGGCTTCCTGGTGCTGTCCTGTCTGGTCCCATCCAGCAGCCCACGGGTTCCTCTCAGGAGCCGCCCCTTCCCCGTTGCCAGGCAACACTGCTGAGGGGCAGTCATTTGCCCCAATCGTGGAAGCAGAGGTGTGGGGCGGAACCCAATGGAGGAGTCAGCCAATGGAGACGCACCTCACAGGGAATGGGCCGAACCTGGTGGGTGCGGCGAGGAGGCGGGGCCGCGGTCTGCGGGAGGAGCCCCTGCAGGCCTGGGAATCCGGTCCAGCTGCGTGCTTACCCAGGCGCCGCCTGGAGAGGGTGGCCGATGACTCAGGCCCGGCAGCGCCTAGGGCCAGCAGTGGTACCTGGGGAGAAGGGGTGTCTGGGCTGGGCGCTGGAGCGGAGCAGCCAGCGTGTGGGAGATCCTGGAGGAGAGGCTGAGCTTGGGGGTGAAGACACCCCGGGGGAGTAGAGTGGCCCACGTGGACACAGCCGAGAGGAGGCGGGACTCTCCCCTGCAGAGGCCTCCACAGTACAGCCTCATGGGCCCCAGGCAACTGCCCCCCCCCCCCCGCCCCCCGACTCCCCGGCCTGCTGGTCCTGGCCTGGAGCCTTGGGACCGCCTCCGCTCGGGCCTCCCCTCTGCCGGCTACCCCTGCCTCACTCTTCCCTGGCACCACGTCCTTCCCGGCAGCCATCAGGCGCCAGCTCCACAGCCTGGCTAAACAGACTCCCTCCACCCCACGTGCCCCGCTTCAGCCGGTCCCTCTTCACTCCAAGACGTCTGAACCTGTCACCCTACTTCTTCAGCTCGTTCCTTCCCAAACCCTCCGAAACCTGGTCCTGGGGGCCTGGTCACTACATCCAAGGGGCGCTTTGGGTCCCCGCAGGCAGCATTTGGCGCTTGGTGATCGTGCTCTTAGAGCTCTCTCGTGGGCACCCCGGCACCCATTCCTGGCCCTGGCTCGCTCGCTGTCGCTAGTGGTCTTCCCTGGGCCCTTCTGGCCTCTGCTCTGGAGTTTCTCGGCTTCTCTCTACTCTCTCCACCCCATGCATCCTCCCTGGGGGCCACCTTCCTGCAGATTCAGCTCCCACATGTCCGCGGTACTGGCTCCCTCCCCTGCACGACCTGCTGGTTTTCCAGCCTGGAAACCTGTGCACTTATCAGGTATCTCGCCCGCCAGCACCGCGCACTTATCAGGTATCTGCACGAGGCTGTTTCACCAGGGCCTCAAAACTCAACCTCTTTCCTCCAGAACTGAGTTTACCTCCTGCCTCGGTGCATCATCTCCCCTTCTACAGCCTGAGTCAGAGACCCGGAGTCACTGTGGACGCAGCCTCCCCACTCTCTCTCCCCATGTCTGAGTGCTCACATCTGACTTCTAGGATGTACCCTCCATCCGCCCGCTCCCCTCCACGTCCCCAGGACTCCCAGGCTGGAGGGCAGTAATGGCCTCCTTCCTTCCTGCAGCTCATCCCCCACAGTGGGACTATAAAAATCCACCTGGTGAGGCAGGCAGACTGCTTGAGCTCAGGAGTTGGAGACCAGCCTGGGTAACATGACAAAACCCCATTCCTACAAAAAAAACTAGCTGGGTCGGGGTAGTGCGTACCTGTAGTCCCAGCTACTCAAGAGACTGAGGAGGGAGGATCACGTGACCCTGGAAGGTTGAGGCTGCAGTGAACTGTGACTGCCACTGCATTCCAGCCTGGGTGACAGTGAGGCCCTTTTCTTAAAACCGCAACAACAAAAATCCAGCTGACCACTCATCAAGCTGGAATAACAGGCTCAGATAAAACCAGCCAAAAAGTTAACAAGGAACCTTGGTTTTCAAGGACACGCTGCAGCAGTTATCGCATGTCACAAATCACCGATTTGCAAGAACTTTGCTATCTGAAATCCTATCAGTAAGAAGCAAACAGCCTGCTCCTCCCTCGAGGGTGTAAATCACTTTGATACGGAAGCAGCTTGGGTTTCCAACCTGGAGGAAGAGCCCCAAACAGTCCACTTCCGGGCTCAGTATTCCATAACTATCATGACCTGGGGGACCCCAAAAAAACAGGAGCCTCTTTGCAGACCAGGCCTGATGCTGCCTGCCTCCCACCTAGCCTTGTTCTGAGCCTGTCAGAAGCCTGCCTCATCTACACCTGTGATCCCAGCACTTTGGGAGGCAAAGGCGGGTGGATTACCTGAGGTCTGGAGTTCTAGAGCAGCCTGGTAAAACCAGGTGAAACCTAGTCTCTTCTTAAAGTGTAAAATTAGCTGGGCATGGTGGTGGGTGCCCAGTCCCAGATACTCGGGAGGCTGAGGCAGGAGAATCACTCGAACCTGGAGGTGGAGGTTGTAGTGAGCTGAGACGGCACCACTGCACTCCAGCCTGGGCAACACGACAAGACTCAGTCTAAAAAAAAAAAAAAAAAGGGCTGCCTCATCTAAACCTCACCTGAGCTCCACCCTTCTACAAGATCCTAGGAACACTCTCTTTACCTGTGTCCCTTGAGCTGCCCAGGGTTCCCTGGGGCCACAGATGAACAGGCCTGACTGTCAGACTACGGGCTCCATGCTGGTGGTGTCAGGCTAGTTGGGCTGGCACAACTGTAAGACCACCGGGCAGCATTTGTCTCTACAGTTTGCAAATACCTACTGCACACCTACTACGTGCCAAGCGCTATGCCAGGCAGTGGTGACCCAGCACCAACAGCCTCTGACCTCCGCATGCTCCACCTCTAGCACTCAGTCCCCACTTGCCGAAGAAGTGGGGCATGACGGGTACATTGAGGGGAGAGGGATGCTTAGGGAGCAGGTGGCTGTGGATAAGGAAAAAAAACAAGGACATTGGAAGGGTTGAGGGTGAGGGTACCAGCAAAGCAAGAGGTGGGATTTAAAGATACAAACAGGAACCTCGATGCTTGAAAATAACTCCGGGTCCATCTGAATATTTTCCTTTCTTGCGTCAAGGGTCTGCTGCCTTTCCAAGCCTTTTCATCATCAGAATCCAGCACCACCCTCCCAACACCACAGGAAGGGAGGCATTGCTCCCGTCATCAAAACAGTGGGCTTCAGAGAAGTGGCTTTTCCAGGGACACACAGCTAGAGTGCGGGGACTCAGGGCCCCAAGTCTGAGTCGGGGGCTCTTCCCGGTGCGGCACACTCGCTGCTGTGGAAGTAACTTGGTTTGATCAATCTGCGGCCATTTCTATGGAGTGGGAGGATGGAGCCTCTGGTTTTCAAAGACCTCATGGGGTCAGCCCTCAGTGGACATTGTACTTGCAGGTGGAACCCAAGATGCCCCAGGGAAGAACTCACTTCAGTTATGAGAGTACGTACGGGCTGTCCTCCAGCTTATAGGTGCCAGTTAACAGGGACTCCATGAAGCCACTACACTGTAAGGTGATGGTGGCACAGGGCTTCATAGCTGCTGTGAGGAAGTGGTGGGGAAGAGTCTTTACCCTCTGCCTCCTCCCTCTCCCCCTCCAATAGGTGGCCGGCCTGGACCACCCCTGGCCTCCCACCTCCACGGCTGCCTCCCTCGCTGCCTGCTGCTCTCCAACTCAGTCACTAGAGTGACAGAAAATCACATTACCCCACTTCTGAAAGCCCTTCAAAGGCTTCTTGCCATGGTTCACAAGGTCTTGCCTAACTTCTAATCTCACCTGCCACCCGATTTCTAATCTCACTGGTGGGGCAGGGGTGATCTCCCCGGCCCTTCTGCCGGCACTCAAGAGAAGCCTTTCTTTCTCACTCCTCCCTGGGCGGGGAACCGCCAGATTGTAGCCCGGCCCTACCCTTCTCACCTTCCAGGTTTGGGCTCACCACGAGCTCTGCCGGGAGGCCTGCCTCCACCACACTCAGGCCTCCCTGCCTGTCTGCTTCCTGCTTGCGCTTCGGTGATCGGCTTTTGTGGCCCTTGCTGCTCTCTGCCATTGTTTTATTTTGCTGTGTTTTTTCCTCTTCTCCCCACCCCCACACTCCTAGAATGCAGGCTCCTAGTAAACACACCTGCCAGCTTTGCCTTAATACAGAGCCAAGTGCCTGGCACCTGGTGGGTGCCAATAAATATCTGTTGCAAAAAGGAAAGGATAGGCTGGCCGCTTGCAGTGATGTTATTTTGACTCCAGCCTGATTATGCAACAGCAGCGCCAGCACCTGCCAAGAAGAGCTCCGCACTGAGCGTAGCCGTGCTCAGCCGGTGAATTCCAGCGAACGACTGGAAGGCTGGAGTCTCAGCCGGCCACCCTGATTCAGGGAGCTCCCTGGCTCCAACATCAGCTGATCAGGGCTGGATGGACTGCCTATCTGGGTGTCCTCACCTCCTGCCAACCAAATATCCTTTTTTTTTTTTTTTTTTTTTTGGAGACAGAGTCTCACTCTGTCGCCCAGGCTGGAGTGCAGTGATGCGATCTCAGCTTGCTGCAACCTACACCTCCCTGGTTCAAGTGATTCTTCTGCCTCAGCCTCCCAATTAGGTGGGATCACAGGCACCCGCCACCACACCCGGCTAATTTTTGTATTTTTAGTAGAGACGGGGTTTCACCATATTGGCCAGGCTGGTCTCGAACTCCTGACCTCAGGTGATCTGCCTGCCTCGGCCTCCCAAAGTGCTGGGATTACAGGGGTGAGCCACCGCGCCTGGCAGGACACCTCTTAGTTTTTAAACTGCAACAAAAATAGAAGGCATTCTGCCTGAGGGCAGCAGGCCTGGCTGGTGACAGTGCACAAGGTAGGGCCCCTCACCAAGAAATTGCTCTGACATCCGAGGCCGATGTCCCAGGAGAAGCAGCCCCACAGACTAACGCATCTAGAGCCAGGGTACCCCCAGCCCTGGATGCCAATGACACAAGAGTAGCCCCGGCTCTTCACCTCGGTTTCTTAGAGTTAGGTGCCTGTCATCTGCAGCCAAGGCGCCTGATGCCCAAGACACATGGGCCTTTAGACATGCAGGACTGGACCCTGTTTCCAGCCTTCACACCCCTGTACTTCCTGCACACATCAACCAGCTGTGTCTTTTTCAGTGCCATCCAAGGCAATGGCATTTTTGACAGAGCAACAGTTTTTTGTAGGCTGAGGCACACCAAGGATGGACTGCAGTGGTAGTCTCTCAGGTGCAGGCACTGGGGGCCCGCAGGAGCAAACAGGAGCCGATGTGCCAACCTAGGCAACATAGTGAGACCCCATCTCTACAAAAAATCAAAAACTTGGCTGGGTGTGGTATGGCACACCCCTAGTCCCAGCTACTCAGGGAGCTGAGGCAGGAGGATTGCTTGACCCTGGGAGGTCGAGGCTGCAGTGAACCGTGATTACACCACTGCACTCCAGCCTGGGCAGGAGAGTGAGATCCTGTAAAAAAGAAAAGAAAAGAAAAAAAAAGAAAAGAGAAAAAAGAAAAGAGAAAAGAAAAGAAAAGAAAAAAACGAAAAGAAAAGAAAGACGAAACAAAATCCCCCAGAAAACCAAAGAAAACCACAGGAGCAAATGCAGAGCGGCGCGGCGCCGTTTGAGAGCTACCGAGGTGGCGCCACCTCGTGGCCAAAGCCTCCAGAAACAGCCTACACTCCAATCTGCCCACCTGCCTGCTTGGAAAGCTACTGTGTTTCTGTTTTTGATGGAGTTTCGCTCTTGTTGCCCAGGCTGGAGCGCAATGGTGCAATCTCGGCTCACTGCAACCTCCACCTCCCAGGTTCAAGCGATTCTCCTGCCTCAGCGTCCCGAGTAGCTGGGATGACAAGCATGCACTACCACACCTGTCTAATCTTTGTATTTTTTAGTAGAGGGGGGGTTTCACCATGTTGGCCAGGTTGGTCTCGAACTCCTGACCTTAGGTGATCCACTCGCCTTAGCCTCCCAAAGTGCTGGGATTACAGGCATGAGTCACCGCACCTGGCTATTCTCAGTTTTTTTTAAATAAGAGATTTATATTACTTGACATTTTGCATATAAAGTGAGACTGTCTCTTTTAAAAATATACATCATGCTATTTCAACCAGCTGCTGCTCCCTGGGATGTCCATGGGCTGTCCAGCTGTCCCCTGGGCACCAGTTTCTGTTTTTTAATGCTGGCTTTGGGCATTGAACCTTCCTTGGCTCCCAGGGGTCCTGACCAGGCTAGTCCTGCCATCCACAGCAGTGCCTCTGCTAGCGACAGCCCTGCCCAATTTTCCAAGTCCACCTTTGACACCTCCACAGAAGGACTGAGCCACCACCAGACCCCCATTGTGGCTGAGCCTCCACTCTCTCTTCCCCATGCGCTCCTTGCCCTTGACTCCCCATCTCTGGAACTCCAAAGTTTGGGCTGCATGGGCCACCTTCTGGACCAGGCTGTTAGGAGGCCACCACCAAGCAGCAAACACAGGAGCAGCTGTGCCCCCGGAAGGCGCCACCAGCAGCCTCCAGCAGTACTCGATGGGGGAGCAACAATCCGTCTGTGCCATGACCATGGAGCTGGGCGCCATGCTGGCCTGTCCAGCAGGGGAAGTCAGGTTCATTTTATTGAACTTATTCTCATTTTCAGTTTGAATGGCCACTTGTGGCAGGCAGTTATTGTATTGTGCAGTGCTTGCTGGACCACATGCAACATTTCAAAGTCAAAAATCAAAAATAAATGTACGGCCGGGCGCGGTGGCTCACACCTGTAATCCCAGCACTTTGGGAGGCCGACGTGGGCGGATCACGAGGTCAGGAGATCGAGACCATTCTGGCTAACGCGGTGAAACCCCATCTCTACTAAAAATGCAAAAAATTAGCCAGGCGTGGCTGCGGGCGCCTGTAGTCCCAGCTACTCGGGAGGCTGAGGCAGGAGAGTGACGTGAACCTGGGAGGCGGAGCTTGCAGTGAGCAGAGATCGCGCCACTGCACTCCAGCCTGGGTGCTGAGCGAGACTCTGTCTCAAAAATAAATAAATAAATAAATAAATAAATAAATGTATGGCTCACCCACTAGTATGGTTAACGTTTTTATTTTGTTTTTGAGACAGGGTCTTGTTCTATCGCCCAGTCTGCAGTACAGTGGTGCAATCACAGCTCAGCTCACTGCAACCTTGACCTCCCAGGCTCAAGCCATCCTCCCACCTCAGCCTCCTAAGTAGCTGGAGCCACCGGTGCACCCCACCGGTGAACTCCTGGCCTCAAGCGATCCTCCCACCTTGACCTCCCAGAGTGTTGGGATTACAGGCATCAGCCACCATGCCTGGCCTAAGAAGGCTAAAGTTTTTAAAATAAAAAGTGTTGGAGAGGAAGTAGTTCTCTCCTCCTGCACTGCTGGTGAAACGGTGCCCAAGTTAAACAGAGTTAGCATAGGACCAGCGGTCCCACGCCTGATACACACACCACAAAGCTGAAAACCTGGAAAGCTGAAAACACACTAGTACATGGATGTTCACTCAGCACCGTTCACAAGCCGAAAGCGGAACAAAGATAAAAGTCCATCTGAAGAATGGATAAACAAGATTTGGTACATCCACACAATGGAATATTATTTGGCAATTTAAAAAAAGGAATGAACCACTGACATGTTACAACGTGGATAATCCTTGAAAATCTGATGTTACAGCTGGGTGCAGTGGCTCACGCCTGTAATCCCAGCACTTTGGGAGGCCGAGGCAGGTGAATCACCTGAGGTCAGGAGTTTGAGACCAGTCTGGCCAACATGCTGAAACCCTGTCTCTACTAAAAATACAAAAATTAGTTGGGTGTGGTGGCAGGCGCCTGTAATATTAGCTACTCAAGAGGCTGAGACATAAGAATCGCTTGAACCCAGGAGGCAGAGGTTGCAGTGAGCCAAGATCATGCCACTGCACTCCAGCCTGGGTGACAGAGTGAGACTGTCTCAAAAAAAAAAAAAAAAAAAAAAAAAAATCTGATGTTACATGAAAGCAGCCAGACACAAAGGACCACGTATTGTAGCTTTGATGTAAAATGTCCAGAAAAGATAAATTTAGAGAAAGTCGATTGTGGTTGCCAGGGCTGGAGCACAAGGAATGAGTAGTGACTGCTAATAATGGCTCTGGGGTCTCCTTCGGGTGTAATAAAAATATTTTGGAACTAGACAGAGGCAATAGTAGCAGCAATTGTGAACGTATTATCCTCATAGTCATGGAATTATACACCTCAAAATGCTTAATTTTGTGCGATGGGAATTATACTAAGTTTTTTGGGTTTTGTTTCTGTTTTTGTGTTTTAAGGAAAGTGCACACTCTTTCGAGGCCTCACATAGATGGTGGTGAAAGGGTCAAGGCTGTGGAGACCTGCTAGTTCCATTTCCCCTCAGAGCGAGTGCAGGGTCAGCCTCTCAGGGCTGGGGGGCTTCAGAGGCCCCCCTCAAAGAGCTCCAGCCAATGGCCATGTCACATGTGAGGCAGTTGAGGGGCCAGGGTAGCAGAGCAAGGTCTGTTTCCAGGAACTGACTGCCCTGCCTCCCAGCAGGTCCGAGGTAGGACATCTGGGACAGGTGGCCACAGCAGCCTGTAGACATCGCGAAAGGGGACCCTCCGCAGAGCACCAGGAGCCCAGCAGTGAGGGGCTGCGGGGCCACGGCCCAGGGTGAACCAGGAGGGGGAAAGGCCAGGCACTGCCCAGCTGAGGGCTACAGCGGGTACAGCCTGGCAGCAGAGTCTCAAAGGACACACACACAAGTGACCACAAGCTCAAAGTCAACTTGAAACATGAGCCACAGATCGCCTGAAGCCAGCTTACCCCCGTGGGACGCTGAACAGCCCCCAAAGACGTCCACGCCCTAATCCCCAGAACCTGCGCATATGTTACCTGACACGGCAAGAGGGACTTCGCAGATGTGACTAAGTTAAGGACTTTGAAATGAGGCGATTATCCCGGATTACCCAGGTGGGCCCCAGGCAATCACAGCAATCCTAATGGGGGAAGACAGGAGGCTCAGGGTCAGGAGGAGACGTGATGGAAGCAGGGAAGCAGTAGGAGGGGGAGGCACTGGACAGCGCCACGCTACCACCCTGAAGATGGAAGAGGGGAGGGAATCTCTTCTAGAGCCTCCAGAGAGGATGCCATGCTGCTGACCCCTTGATTTTAGGCTTCTTACTACAGGACGGTAAGACACATTAATGTCTTCAGCCACTGAGTTTTTGGGTAATTTGTTACAGCACCAATGGGAAGCCAACATCTCACCCCAATGGGCAAGTGAAAACTTTCTGTGCCCTCCCCCTCCTTCCGAGCCAGAAGGGGGTCACAAATCAGGCACTCAGACAACAATAATAAAAATATAGGTAACCGGCCGGGCGCGGTGGCTCACGCCTGTAATCCCAGCACTTTGGGAGGCCGAGGCGGGCGGATCACAAGGTCAGGAGATCGAGACCACGGTGAAACCTCGTCTCTACTAAAAATACAAAAAATTAGCCGGGCGCGGTTGTGGGCGCCTGTAGTCCCAGCTATTTGGGAGGCTGAGGCAGGAGAATGGCGGGAACCCGGGAGGCGGAGCTTGCAGTGAGCTGAGATCCGGCCACTGCACTCCAGCCTGGGCGACAGAGCGAGACTCCGTCTCAAAAAAAAAAAAAAAAAATATAGGTAACCAAGTACAGTGGCTCACACCTGTAATTGCAGCACTTTGGGAGGCCGAGGTGAGAGGATTCCAAGGTCAGGAGTTCAAAACCAGCCTGGCCAACATGGTAAAACCCCGTCTCTACTAAAATACAAAAATTAGGCAGGCGTGGTGACACACTCCTGCAATCCCAGCTACTCAGGAGGCTAAAGGAGAATCGCTTAAACCTGGGAGGCAGAGCTTGCAGTGAGCCAAGATCATGCCACTGCACTCCAGCCTAAGTGACAGAGCCAGACTCTGTCTCCAAAAAAAAAAAAAAAAAAATTAGAGGATGGTGGCCGGGTGCAGTGTCTCACGCCTATAATCCCAGTGCTTTGGGAGGCCAAGGTAGGAGGATTGCTTTAGTCCAGAAGTTCTAGACCAGTCTGGAAAACATATCGAGACCTTGTATCTTAGACAAAAATTCGCCTGGCATGGTGGTGATGAATATTAAATTCATGAATAGCCGGTGGCCCCAGCTACTTGGGAGGCTAAGGTAGGAGGATGACTTGAGGCCAGGAGGTCAAGGCTGCAGTGAGCTATGATTGCACCACTGCACTCCAGCCTGGGCAACAGAGTGAGATCCCGTCAAAAAAAAAAAATGCCCAGTTAAGTTTGAATTTCACATACTTTTTAGAAGAAAAAGACCCCAATATTGCATGAGACATAATTGTACTAAAAAAGTGTTCATTGTTTACCTGAAATGCAAACGTAGCTGGACATCCGGATGTGATCTGGCAATCCTCATCAAAAACAGCAGCTACATGGAAGGAGGGTAGCAGGGAAGAGAAAAACCACAGTCCCTGCTGCCCCAGTAGGCTCTTGAGGGCGTGGGGGAAATCTAATGGTAAGTCAACGTCCACATTTTACTACCTAGGACCGAACATTTTAAATTCATGAATAGAGACTGCTTTTGATCTAAAGTGATACCAGGAACTAATTCCCTAAGAACAGACCAAAAAAAAAAAAAAAAAAAAATCACAGGAAAGGTCTGGGCTTTTCATAGCGGGGAAAGAAGGGACAAGAGGGCGGCCCTCTTCCCGCACTCCCACTGAGCAGGTCTGAGGGGCAGCAGGAAACAAGGCTGACGGCATCGTGGCACCCCTCCAGGCTGCCTTGGACGAGTTAAGATGGGATCCGTAAGCTCGGTCCCTAACCCCAGTAAAGGTGGAACAGATGCTGGCTGTGACCAGGAGTCCTGACTTTGCCTTGCACCATTTCCCTCCACCGGACTGGGAGCCACTGCGGGGCAGGAAGCGGCCTTTTCCATTTCCCAAGACCACAATCAATCACAGCGGCTCATCGCATCATCGATCCTCTGCAATTGTCCTTGCTTTCCAGGGAGGTTGGTCACGGCCAGTGCTTACCTGTGTCCACGAGGTGGCGCTCGCGATCACTGCAAAAACACATTGCTACGGTGGTGGGTTTTAAAACAAGAAATCTTAGAATGGTTTTTAGACATAAAGGACTGTTGATAATATGATACGGAGTTCCTGTGCAACAGCACCCACTTCCACCGCACCTTAACATCTGACATGACTCTGGTCCATCTGTCACCATGAAGGAGCCGATTCATATATTAGTAAGTCATCTGCATTTTATTCACTCTTCTTCGTGTTTGCCTAATATCCTTTTCTACCCCGGGTCCCACGAGACATTTAGCCATCAGGTGTCCCTGGGCTGCTCCTGGCTCTCACAGTTTCTCAGACTGGTTTTGATGTCCTTGACAATTTGAGGAGTCCTGGTCAGGGATTCAGTCACGTGTCCCCCACTATTGCCATTCGGCTGATGGTCTCCTCATGATTGGACGGAGGTTATGGGTTTGGGAGACAGACCCTGGAGGTGAAGTGGCCCTTCTCGTCACATCCTGTCAAGGGCCAGAATTATCAGTCTGACTCATGGCCGCCAATGCTGCCGCTGAGCACCTGGCTGAGGTGGTGCCTGTCCACCTCTGCTGCTGTGAGGCTGCCCTTCCACTCCCTCTCTATTCTGTACTCTTAGATCATTTTTTTCTGCTTTTGGAAACCATTTCCTAACTGCTTGGCCGGAGCACCGGGTTCAGTTAGGGCAGTGGAGGTAGGGGTGAGAATTGGGGGACAGGGTGCTGATCACATGGTGTGAGAACAAAGTGGAAACCTACAACGGGTGGCGGGGTGGGAGGGAGGTGGGGGGGAGGTGGGAAAGGCCCAGCGGTTTTCAAAGCTTAGGGCACAAAATAGTAACTTGGGGTTCTTGCCTCTTCCTACCTCTGAATTACCCAGGTAAAACAAGTCAGGATCCTTTCAGAGGTGATAGGAAGTATGATCTGAGAGACCAAAATAGATGCCCCTATATCAGCTAAGATGGACATAAGGTTAAGGAAACAAAGTTACCTATGATTTCGGGGTTCAAGGTTCAGGGCCCAGCTGGCATGGGAAATTAATTTTTTTTTTTTTTTTTTTTTGAGACAGAGTCTCACTGTCACCCAGGCTGGAGTACAATGGCATGCTCTCGGCTCACTGCAACCTCCGCCTCCCAGGTTCAAGCAATTCTCCCACCTCAAACTCCTGAGTAACTGGGACTACAGGCGCCTGCCACCACACCCAGCTAATTTTTGCATTTGTAGTAGAGACGGGGTTTCACTATGTCGGCCAGGCTGGTCCCAAACTCCTGACCTCGTGATCAGCCCGCCTCCGCCTCCCAAAGTGCAGGGTTTATAGGCATGAGCCACCGTACCTGGCCAAATTTATTTATTTGAGACAGCCTCACTTTGTCACCCAGGCTGGAGTACACTGGCGCAATCTTGGCTCAATGCAACCTCTGCCTCCTAGGCTCAAGCGATTCTCCCACCTCAGCCTCCCGAGTATCTGGGATTACAGGCATGCACCAACATGGCTGGCTAATTTTTATATTTTTTGTACAGACAGGGTTTCATCATGTTGCCCAGGCTAGTCTTGAACTCGTGACCTGAAGTGATCTGCCTGCCTCAGCTTCCCAAAGTGCTGGTATTACAGGCGTGAGCCACTGCACCTGGCCTGGCATGGCAAATTTTAAAATCCCTATGGCTACAAGAAAAAAAACACATTTGCAAAACACCCTAATAACTAGAGCTATCAGGCAAATTATCCAACCGCTACAACTCTGACCGGACGAAGGAATGGACTTACATTCTTTTCTGATAAGTAATTACAGACCTTAAGGCTGTTTTGGCGGCTTACAGAAGCTACCCACAAAGTGTGTGCCCTACAGTTCACCTTTCCATGCAGAGAACCAAGTTCCACCTCTCTTTAATGCTAACCTCACTCCAACGTGAACATGTCATGTATGTTACATATATGTTACATGTGTTTACCCACTGCCCATGCACTCTGCTCCCTTCATAAATATATATCACTTCCCCCCAGACCTGCTGAATATATGTAACTATTGTGGGCTACAGGCCCTGTGAAGCATAAAACCCAGCCTGTTCCTCCCCTCTTTGAAGAGAGGGTACCTTTGGCACACATTGGAGATCATCTTTTCCAGTTTGCAAACTGACACCCCCCGCAAAGCTTTCCTTTCTACCATTTAGCCACCATGGTGGTCTTTCAGACAACAAGAAAAATCCAGGAAAGGGCATCCAAGGAAAAGCAGTGTCCGAAAGGCTGAGGGAGACTGTCACCCTGTCCTCTAAGTGCCACCAGGACACAGAGCCTGAGTGCAGGGACGTCACATCTATGTCCCCTGCACCTGGGCCTGGTCTGGCCCACAGCGGGGGCTCAAGAAACAGCTGCTTAGCCGAGTGTGGTGGCTCACACCTGGAATCCCAGCACTTTGGGAGGCCAAGATGGGAGGATCACTTGAGCCCAGGACTTCAAGACCAGCCTGCGCAACACAGGGAGTTCCCTCATCTCTACAAAAAGTCAAAAATTATCTGGGGCATGGTGGTGCAAGTCTCTAGTCCCAGCTTCTCGGGAGGCTGGGGCAGGAAGATTGCTTGAGCCTAGGATATAGAGGCTAAAGTGAGTTGTGATTGTGTCACCACAGTTTAGCCTGGGTGACAGAGCCAGTGGAAAAAAAAAGAAAAGAAAAAGAAATGGCTACTGAATGAACAAATGGTCAGTTGGTTGCTCCTGCCCCCCTCGATTCCCCCAGGTACAACGGATCCTGCCTCTCCCCTACTTTAAAAGCCTTCCATGACTGCCCACCACCCTAGGCTGACCTCTCACTCAGCCCCCACCATCTGAGCCTGGTCTCTCCCCACGCGCATGGCCCAGCTCGACTCCTTCACCCTGGCCTTTCCATTTTGCCTGGAACACATGTCCCCACGTTCTTCCCTCCCTCACCCTTCAGGTGTCCCCAAGACCCTCCTGCCCACTCTCTACCCGGCTTCCATGGCCCGCAGCCCAGAACTGGGATGAAAATAACGGGGGTGGAGGGAGGTGATGTTCTTTGATGACAGTACAGGCTTCAAGGACAGTGGGGAAGCTCGATCTGAGGGAGGACGGTGTGGGGGAAGACCCTGTGGGTGAGCACAAGGCTAAGGAGGGGTCATGAGGGAGGGTTACGCCCCATTCAAAAGCCCCCCCAACTTAAATTCTGCAGCTGCTGTCTTGCCACTGCACAGGAACTCCTCACAGCTCCACAGTCACTTTATCTTAGGCACCAGGCACCCTGCAGAGTTAGCTACATCCTGGGCTTCCCACAAAAGTTGCTTTTGCAACAAGAGTTGCTGTGAGTTCAACCCACAGTTCTCACTGCGCTCAGGCTGTGTTTCTGCTTTTGTGGTACACAGGTCTTTTTCTTCTCCTGAGACCATAAAAGGTGAGAAAATCTCCTGGTTGCTGAAGTCCTCTGTGCACACACTCAGCTGGGGAGCCTTTGTGGCTTAGCGGAGCGAGGCTTGCGAGGCCGCCTGCTTACCTGGGTCCCTGCCTCTGCAGGGATCGCCTTATATGGTGAACATGCCCAGTGACAACGCACAGCCAGGGCTGGTGACGGAAGTCCTCAGTTTCGAAAGAGGCTTTGCACGGATCTTTACAGAAGGTCTGGCCCCCAAGCAGGCAAGCAGGCAGGCAGGCAGGCAGGCAGGCAGGCACCTCTCCAGAAGGCACCAGGCATCGAGGGCAACCAGGGACTCGGTGCCCAGGCCAAATGCAGAGAGGTCGTTCTGCTTCCTGCCCAGCAGTTCAAAGGAGAAGAGATGGCCAGGAATGGACTGTTTCAGGGAGATTAACAGAGGGAGGCAGCAGGTTTCTAACATTAGGCAGAACCAGATGAAGCTGCCGTTTGGGATTGTAAATATGATTAATACCAGTAGATGTGGGCCAGGCCCACGCTAAGTGCTGAACACGCAGCATCCCACTTAACCCTGGCAGCCACCACTCTGCGACAGGCACTGCCGTTCTTCCCACTTCACAGTTACACAAACTGAGGCTCAAAGCAGGGCAGTAGCTTATCTACCAGGCAACCAGTCCGTGGGAGAGACAGTGCAGGCCTCCAGCAATCCCAGCTCAAGAACGCTGTGCTGGGGGCATGGAGCGAGGGACATGGCTGTCTGACGCTACTTGAATGTCTCAGGTCCAAACCTAGATGTGCCATAAGCGTGAAAGACACAGCAGTGTTCAAAGACTTGGTTGTTTTTTCTTTTTTAATTTTAAAATCTCGAATTTTAAATTACTATTTTATGGCCAAGAGCAGTGACTCAAGCCTATCATCCCAGCACTTTGAGAGGCTGAGGCGGGCAGATCACCCGAGGTCAGGAGTTCGAGGCCAGCCTGGCCAACATGGCAAAACCCTGTCTCTACTAAAAATACAAAAATTGGCCGAGAGTGGTTATGGGCACCTGTGGTCCCAGCTACTCTGGAGGCTGAGGCAGGGAGAATCGCTTGAGGCCGAGAGGTCGAGGCTGCAGTGAGCTGAGATCGTAGCACTGCACTCCAGCCTGAGCAACAGAGTGAGACTCCATCTCAAAAAAAAAAAAAAAAAAACTATTTAGAAATAATTATAAGTGCAACAGAAAGTTGCAAAGACAGTGCACAGAGGTCCCATATACCCTTCACCAAGTTTCCCTGTGGTTCTATCTCACCTAATCCAAACTGGGAAATAGACGCTGGTACAATGTGTGTGTCCGATTCTGTCCTCTCCCCACGAGGGTCGTAGAGCCGTGTGACCATCACTACAGAACACAACTCTCCCATCTATATTGAAGATACAGAGATGTTCCATCACCACGTTGATCTCTTCCGTGTTACCCCAAAATAATTGTGAAATAGAAATTCCATGTAGAAATGGTATTTTGGCCATATTAGGTTCAAAGCGTATTCATATTATTTCTCTTTTTAAAACGTGAATTCAAAAAACTTAGAATCGCACAGGGCTTGCATTCTACCTCCATTGTCTGTATTTGGATGTTGGACAGCACTGGCTCCACGGTTCAGACTGCAGCTCAGCGGCTTTGGCTGGCTTGATCAACCTCCCTGAGCTAGGCTCCTTGGGAGTAGGCCAGACCTGTAAGATTCAGTGTTCAGCACACTTGAGTGCCTATAACATGCTGGGCATCATGTAAGGGCAGGGGACCCAGGAGGCAGCGAGAGAGACCGTGTCCTCCAGAGGGAGAGATGCCCCATAAAGCGTCACACATGGGCTGGCAGTGAGAAGGGTCAGTCCACCAGCCCCACCAGGCAGAATGGGGACCCAGAAGGGGTTAAATAAAAACATCTAGGAAGAGGACTTAAGAACATGCCACAGACTCACCCACGCACGGTAGGGAAAAGAAACACATGTACTGTCAGCAAATAAGCAGCAGAAACAAAGAATTTTTTTTTTTTTTTTTTGAGATGGAGTCTCACTCTGTCCCCCAGGCTAGATTGCAGTGGCGTGATCTTGGCTCACTGCAGCCTCCACCTCCCAGGTTCAAGTGATTCTCCTGCCTCAGCCTCCCAAGTAGCTGAGATTACCAGTGTCCACCACCACACCCAGATAATTTTTGTGATTTTAGTAGAGACTGGGTTTCATCATGTTGGCCAAGCTCGTCTCCAACTCCTGACCTCAGGTGATCTGCCCACCTCGGCCTCCCAAAGTGCTGGGATTATAGGCATGAGCCACAGCACCCGGCCAGAATATTGCTTAGAAACCTAAATTGTCCCTGTTGCCCCAGAGCAGGTAAACCACACTGGGGGATCTCAGAATCCCAGCCCTTCCCACGTGCCTCCCAGTACCCAGAGCGCAACAGGAAGAAGCGACTGTGGTTGAAAACTAATAAAAATGCTGCTACACGCAGCCCCTTAGAGAACTCGACAACCGGCTGGGAACTGATATCAAGCCCCAAGCGACCCATCTCCTAGGGCCTGTCCCAGAAGTACTCAGCCCCAGGTGCTGGAGAGCTTTTCCAAAGAGATTATGAAAAATGTCTAATATGTGGAAAACGAGACTAAAAAAACAAGCCCTGTTATACCCACCACCCAGATGCGGCCACTGTTAACATTTTGCCATTTCCTACTGTTCACTGGAATGTTCAAAGTCAGTCAATTCTGACATTTGAGCTTTTAACATTTGACGCATTTAAAAAAAAAAAATGATGCCTTTGTACTAACCACAGAACTGTCATCGCATCTAACAAAATTAACAATCATTTCATCATAGAAGCTGAGAGTCAATTGCTGGACTCTGGTTGGCAATGCAGAGTCTCCAGCTTCACCCCAGACCTCCTGAATCAGAACCCGAACTTTCACAAGGTCCGAGTCCTTCACATATTCATGATGGCTGGAGGAGCAAACTATTTTTTTGGAGACAGGGTCTCACTCTGTCACTGAGGCTGGAGTATGTGGTGCAATCACAGCTCGCTGCAGCCTCCACCTTCCTGGGCTCAAGTGATCCTGTCACCTCAGCCTCTCGAGTAGCTGGGACTACAGGCATGTGCCACCACGCCTCCATTTTTTTCTTTTTTTTAATTTTATAGGGTCTTACCAAGTTGCCCAGGCTGGCCTCGAACTCCTGGACTCAAGCAATCCACCCATCTCAGCCTCCCAAAGTGCTGGGATTACAGGTGTTAGGTGCTCCGCCCAGCCCAGAAGCAAACCTTATATTCAGTCTCATTGGATTAAATTCTGTCCTTCCACAAAATTCATGTGTTAAAGTCTTTCTCCCAGTGCCCCAGGATGTGATGCTATGACTTATTTGAAAATAGTGTCATTGCAGATGGAATTAGTTAAGGTGAGGTCACACCAGGGTACTGGGCCTATGATCTAGTGACTGTTTTTTTTTTTTTTTTAGATGGAGTCTCACTTTGTTGCCCAGGCTGGAGTGCAGTGGTGAGATCTCGGCTCACTGCAGCCTCCTCCTCCCAGGTTCAAGCGATTCTCCTGCCTTAGCCTCCCGAGCAGCTGGGATTATAGGCACACACCACCACGCCCAGCTAATTTGTTTTCTGTTTTGTTTTTAATAGAGATGGGGTTTCGCCATGTTGGCCAGGCTAGTCTTTAACTCCTGACCTCAGGTGATCCACCCGCCCTGGCCTCCTAAAGTACTGGGATTACAGGCATGAGACACTATGCATGGCCTTTTTTTTTTTTAAATTGGACAGAGACAGACATGCAGAGGGAAGGTGTTGTGAAAAGTCACACAGGAAGACAGGGTCCACAGGCCTCAAGAGGCACCAGCCCTGGTGACACCTTGACTTTGGGCTTGTGGCATCCAGAGCTGTGAGGAAGTCGATTTCTGGTGATTTTAACCCCCTGCCTGCAGTTTGCGGTACAGTAGACCTAGGAGATGAATCCACAGTCACTATCCGAAGTTCACCTGTGGTTTCCTTAAAAATACCCATGACCGAGCCCACGCTAACGATTCCGATGTTCCAGGTCTGGGTGGGGCTCAGGCGTGGGTGCTTTTAAAAATGAGACTATACAGCAGGCAAGGCCAGCCTGGAGTCAGGAACCGCTCTCCTGGTTAACCACGAAACAGCAGCCAGGTAGTACAGGGTGCCTGAGGGTACTCACTGAAGCTTACCTGAAAAGGTGAGGATGACCCTGGACGGCAGATGCATCTGGATGCATGTTCTGAGCTAGGGAATCTGGGTTGGACAACCCCGAGATCCGTTCCTTGCCTATGAGATACATCTGAGCCTCAGTCCCCTCTCCCCCACCCCTACCCCAGCCTGGCCCGTGGAACACGAGCTGTACAGGGGATTGAGGCCCTGAGTTTTCGGTTAAATGCAGGTTGCCAGGTGGAGGCCCTTAGCGGGAGGCGGTTAAATGAAAATGCTGTGTAAATTCCAGTATGTTTGCAGACAGCTGTGGCTCCCCTGTCCACAGCCCCCAGTAAAGCCCGTGTCTCGTTTACTGTCTCGGAGTCTGTTCGTTGGCCTCTTAAACCTGGCGCCTTCCCTATTGAGATTAATAGGGGTTTCAGCACAAAGGATGGACTCTCTGCCGCCTGCCGTTTTGTGGGGAAAGGGTAGTAAGTTATTTGGAGAGAGGAATACCCCATACCAGGGCTGGAACCTGGCAGCTCTGGTCCTCGGGGTGGGTTTATTGACCCGCAGCAGCCCCTTACGAACTTACTCAACTACAAAAATCCTCACACCGCACACATAGCTCTTGAGTCAGAGATTCCTGGAGCGGGCGGCCGTCCGCAGTTTAAGAAGCCCTCCTGGGGGCTCCGGTGCAGGCTTAAGAGTGAGAACCCACACGAGAAGAAGTGCAGGCCCCATGCTGTGTGCACTCAGGCAGCCCACGGGGATTTCAGTGCAATCAGCCCTCTCTAGAACAAGGTGTAAAGAAACGAAATCCCCCAACCACAGCCCCTGACCTGGGAGTTTCCTTCATCATCCGCGAACACAGTAACATTTTCAAAAAGCCCCGAAGACTTAAGAAAAACGCAACTTCCTCTCCACCTCCTCCAGACCTGCTCCCAGAAGGCGACCGCCACAGAAGCTTCCCATGGATTTTCCCAGAGTTCTAGGGGTGTATATTCACATCCACTATAGCCTTTAAGCATGGACACACTGGAAGCAGAAGACTGTCTTACACCTTGACTTTTTTCTCATTTCACAATATATTAGGAGCTCACGCCAATCAGTTTTCCTAACCTGCCACTGTCTAAGTCAACAATAATTTATCGAGCCAGTCCTCACTGACGGGCACTTCGGTTGCTCCCTTAGGTTGCTCCCTGTCTTTTGCTTTTATGCACAACACTTGCTTAACATCCTAGAACGCACATCTTCCTACATACAGATGGCTAAATATTGTCTCCAGACCTGTGGGTTTCATAGGCAAGTTAAAACATCAAGAGACTAATCCAAAGCTGTTTTATTTTACCAACTAAAGACATTTAAAATACCCTTTATTGTTGCCTGTTTCACAAAGTCATTTTAACCTAAACCTTAGAAAAGACAGATTAAAAAAAAAAAAAAAATCGCTTTCTCACGTGACCAGGGATCTGCAGTTCTTCAACACAGTTCTTCAAAGGAAACGGGGAGACGAGATGAGAAGCAAGCCTGAGCCCCCACCGGCTGCAGCTGCTCCCCTCCCACCTCCCAAAGGGCACCATTCTGTAAGAGGAGCTCCTACTGCCTCCCTCCATCCTCTCTGCAATTATACCGCCCTGATTTCCCAGGCTTTTCTAATTTAGAGTGAGCGAGCCCATTCTCATTAGGTGCTTGGAGAAGGTAATTCCATCCAGGTGCCTAATGAGACCAGCAGGCCACTGGACAGCTGTTGCGCTTTCAAAGAAATCCGTTAGCAGGTGCCCATCAAGCAAATAAACTTCTTGGCTCTCTGAAATGTCAATTGCTTTGCAATTCCAAGGCAAAGTGGTTCCTATTACCTAGGTGTTACCATGGCTGGAAAACAGGATGGAGCTGCCCAGGTCAGGACTTGCCCCCACTCCCTGACAGGTGCCATGGGTTTCATCTCTTGAGGGTTTGTGGAGCGGTACCCTTGCTCACAACTCCATACCAACCAATGCCTGGTCCAAGGTCAACAGGGCTGGCATCACCCGGAAGCCAGAATCTGCACTTTAACCAGGTGACTCGCGTCCACATTGAAGTTTGAGAAGCACCGGCTTGAACAGAGCTATACTGAGAGCAAGCCAGGGGGCAGGGGTCACACTGTGAAACTGGGAGCGGTGCCTCGTCAAGCAGCTGGCTGGAGAGCTGACTCTGCCACCTCTGTTTGCGCGATATTGAGTAGACATTTTGTCTCTCTGGGCTTCAGCTTCCTCGTCTGTAAAATGGGAGTGAGGATAGGACCTGCTTCACAGGGAATGCTCTGAGGATGATATACACTAATGAATGTAAGGCACAGGGCTTGGTACAGCACAGGAGCTCTAAACATGTGGGTGCTTCCTTCCCCTGTCCCCTCCCAATAGAAAGGCTCAGGTTCCTCCAAAGGCCACTGTCTCAGCCTTGATCATCCTAGAAACCCACAAAGATGTGGCATGTCTATTTTATGTCCTCAAGACCCTGAGTGCTTTTTTAAAAGATTGAGGCAGGGTCTTGCTCTGTTGCCCAGGCTGGACTGCAGTGGTGTGATCATGGCTCACTGTAGCCTTGACCTCCTGGGCTCAAGAGATCCTCCTGCCTCAGTCTCCCAAAATAGCTGGGACTATAGGCATGCACCACCACACCCAGCTAATTGTTTTGCTTTTTGTGTGTGTGGAGATGAGGGTCTCACTATGTTGTCCAGGCTGGTCTCAAACTCCTGGCCTCAAGCAGTCCTCCTGCCTTGGCCTCCCAAAGTATTGGGATTATAGGTATGAGCCGCTACACCCAGCCCAACCCTGAATACTTTAAACCTCGGTAGTTATATGACTGTCCTGGGAGGTGGTTAAACACCCTAATGTCTGGGGCTCAGTCCCAAGCAGCCTGATTTTGTAGGTCAGGAATGATGCCCTGGATTCTCCAATTTTTTTTTTTTTTTTGGGGGGGACAGAATCTCATTCTGTTGCCAGGCTGGAGTGCAGTGGTACAATCTCGGCTCACTGCAACCTCCGCCTCCCAGGTTCAAGTGATTCTCCTGCCTCAGCCTCCCGAGTAGCTGGGACTACAGGCGTGTGCCAGCACGTCCAGCTAATTTTTGTATTTTTAGTAGAGATGGGGTTTCACCATGTTGGCCAGGATGGTCTCGATCTCTTGACCTCCTGATCTGCCCCCCTCAGCCTCCCAAAGTGCTGGGATTACAGGTGTGAGCCACCACATCCAGCGGATTTTCCAATTTTTAACCAGCATCTGGGTGACACTGATACATGTGGCCCAGGGAACACCCAGGAAGAAACACTAATCTGAGACCTCACTGCTCAGAGGACGGTCCGGGACCAGTAGCACCAGCATCTCTAGGGAGCCTGTTAGGAAGGCAGCCTCCAGCCGCCAGGACCTACTGAATCAGAATCTGCATTTTAACAAGATCCTGGGAGACTCGTGTGCGCCTTAAAGCTGACCAGGCGCTGACCAGGGATGTCCCTGACCCAGGCTTGGCTAAAGGCGATGAGGGGATCCTTGGCACTCTCGGGTTTGGACACTCCCAGCCCTTGATCTGCCCGGCCCCTTCTTCAGGGACCAGTATGGAGCTCACGCTCTGGGGCTACAGCTTGATTTTTTCTGGAATGGATCTTGTATTTGTTTCCTGTAGCTGCCGTAACAAAGTATCACCAACTGGGTGCCTGAAAGCAACAAAGAGTCTTTCGTCTCACCGTTCAGGAGGCCAGAAGTCCAAAACGAGGTGTCCACAGGGCTGTTGCCTTCTGAGCACCGTGAGGGAGAATCTGCCCAGCCTTTCTGCTACTTCACTTCAGGCAGTTGCCTGCAGTCCCTGGCTTGTGGCTGCATTGCTCCAATGGCTACCTCCAGCTTCACGTGGCCTTCTCTGTGTCCATCTCTTCTCTTCTGCTTCTTTTGTTTTGGTTTTTTGGTGTTTTTTTTTTTTTTTTGAGACAGGATCTCACTGTGTTACCCAGGCTACAGTGCAGTGGTGCAATCACGGCTCACTGAAGCCTCAACCTCCAGGGCTCAGGTGATCCTCCCACCTCAGCCTCCTGAGTAGCTTGGACCACAGGTACCCCACCACACCTGGCTCATTTTTTTTTTTTTTTTCACTTTTAGTAGAGACAAGATCTCACTTTGTTGCCCAGGCTGGTCTCAAACTCCTGGGCTTAAGTGATCCTCCTGCCTCTGCCTCCCAAGGTGCTGGGATTACAGGTGTGAGATACCGCACCCAGCCCTCTTCTGCCTCTTAGAAGGACACCAGTCGTTGGATTTAGGACCCGCCCCGAATCTAGGATGATCTCATCCGCAAAGACCCTCTGTCTAAATAAGGCCACAGGTGCAGGACATGTCCACCATTCAACTCATGACTGGCCTACGCTGCGGATCACACCTGTGAGTATTTAAGTCACTGTTCTCCAGGCCGTTTGACATCTGTTTGGTCTCTTCTCTCCTCTGGAAGGAAGAAAGGTCGTGCTCTCCTTTAAAGAGATTTCAGCCCTCTGTGCGCTGGCAGGCAGGCTGCGTGCATTCCCATGACTGGCTGACAACCCCAGTGACAGCTTTTTACACTCACCAGGAAACAGGGCAGAGAGGGGCAGCCAGGGGGCTGGGGCTCAGCAGCTCCCCCTGGGGAGGGAACCCCATGTGGGCACCACAGCTGGATGGCCCACAGATGCAGGGACATCCTTTGGCCTTCAGACACAGCCCTACCTGCCAGCCTGCAGATTTCATGGACTAATCTGGGGCACCAGCACCCAGGGGAGGCCACCAGGAAATGACCTGGCCCCGAATAAAAGAACGTTCATCTGGCTGTGCTTTTTGAAACCTCTAACACCTGACGCTAAGTGACCTGGGGTTGGGTTGATGAGACCCACAGGATGGGCAGGTCCATGGCCCTGGTGAGCAGCCTTCAGGCAGCCCCGGAGCTCACCTGAGCTGAGACACACGCATGGATGCACAGACTTTGATAGTACACAATGTCGACTGCAGCCAACAGCTAGTTGAGTCAAAAGATCAGACCGCCTGTGGCTCTTGGTGCGCCCAGCAGCCCTGAGCCCCGCTGGCCTGCTGCCAGGATCTCGTGGGACGCTTAGACAAGCCCTGCTGCCAGGGCTGCTTCCAGACCGGCTGAGTGGCAAGCTCTGGGAGATGGGGTGCAGGCACCTGGGGTTCCAATGCCCAGCAGCACCAAGAACCACTGGTGTGTAACTATAAGCTGTCGTCATACCAGCGGGAGCCTTGGGAAGACATGGGGCCTTGTGGCACCGAAGGGCAGCTTTAGGAACCTGCAGGTCAAGGTGGTTGCCACGCGGCAGCCTGTTTGAAACAGTGTTGAAACTGCTTCCATCCTATAGGGTCCTCTGCAGCCCTCAGCCTGGGACCCCTCCTCACCTTACCCTGGCTCTAATAACAGAACTCATCCCTCTTTTTGGGCTACTGTGTCTGTGTTCTTGGGTTTGTGGTGGCCACAGGGATGCACGGCTCAGATCTCCCTGCAAGAGAGAATCTGGCGGTGTCCCTGCTCCCAGCCAATGTGAGAGCAGGGAATGGCTCCTAGAGCCCAGCCACTCCTCCCCCTCCACTCAGTCCTCTCCTAGAACCCTCCCACTCCTCCCCCTCCACTCAGTCCTCTCCTAGAGCCCTCCCACTCCTCCCCTCCACTCAGTCCTCTCCTAGAGCCCGGCCACTCCGCCCCTCCACTCAGTCCTCTCCTAGAACCCGGCCACTCCGCCCCTCCACTCAGTCCTCTCCTAGAGCCCAGTCACTCCTCCCCCTCCACTCAGTCCTCTCCTAGAGCCCGGCCACTCCGCCCCTCCGTGCACTCCTCTTTGTTCTGGGCTCCCTGACTTTCTCTTTGCTGCTCTGCAGGCTGAGGCTCTTCCCCGCTCCGCAACTGCCATCCTCCCTCCCGCTCTGCTCTGTCAGTGCCAGACGCGCCCCATGGCTGAAGCCCTTCAGCACACACTCCTCTCCCCAGCCCCTCGACCCGCATGGGTATTACATTCAGTACATTGCTGGCACATCTAACTCCCACTCAGGATTCGAATCTGCTTCCCATGCGACTGGAACTGGCAAAGAGTTCCACGTGGTTTCCAGCTCAGAACTCATCATGTGCGCCTGCCCCCAAATCTAGGAATGGGATTCCAGAGACATGTGACAAGTGTCCTCGGTGCTCACACATGGCCCCAGAGGCCCACAGCAAGCAGCAGCCCGCCCAGTGTGGGCCTCCAACGCCTCTTCCTCACCCCCGCATGACCTCCTCTTCCGTGGATCTTTCCACGGCACTCTCCCTGATGTCAACATAACCCTTACCTGATCAGAGCCACCAGAATCCCAGACCTGCTAAACCATTCATCCATTCATCAGCCCTACTTGGAAGCTCAGAGAAGGACATGGAGACATGTTACTTTTTTATTTTTTTATTTTTATTTTTTCGGAGACAGGATCTTGCTCTGTGTTGGCCAGGCTGCAGTGCAGTGGCACCATCACAGCTCATTGCAGCCTCAACCTCCTGGGCTCAAGCGATCCTCCTGCCTCAGCCTCCTGGGTAGTTGGTTCTACAGGTGCATGCCACCAAACAGCTAACGTTGTTGTTGTTGTTTTGGTTTGGTTTTTTAGAAACAGGGTGCTGGCCGGGTGTGATAGCTCGGGCCCGTAATCCCAGCACTTTGGGAGGCCGAGGTGGTGGATCACCTGAGGTCAGGAGTTCGAGACCAGCCTGACCAACATGGTGAAACCCCATCTTTACTAAAAATACAAAAAATTAGCTGGGTGTGGTGGCGGGCGCCTATAATCCCAGCTACTCGGGAGGCTGAAGCAGGAGAATCGCTTGAACCCGGGAGGCAGAGGTTGCAGTGAGCCAAGATTGCACCACTACACTCCAGCCTGGGCAACAGAGCGAGACTCCAAATCAAAAAAAGAGAAAGAAAGAAGGAAGAAAAGAAAAGAAAGAAGAGAAAAGAAAAGAAAGAAACAGGGTCCCACTTTGTTACCCAGGCTGGTCTTGAACTGGGCTCAAGTGATCCTCCCACATCCACCTCCCAAAGTGCTGGGATTACAGGTGTGCGCCACCATGCTGGTCTGTTTGTTAATATTTTTGTCCCTGCCCCAAGGACAGCAGCTTAATGGTTAAGATACCTTACCCTCACAACTCACTTTCAGCATTACTACTAAGGGTCCCTTGGTTGTTGTGGAAATGAAGGTCCAGGGAACGGGTGGCCATTTGCTCAGAAGAACCTAAGGAGGGAACTTTCGGAGTCCCTGCTTCCCGAAACTGCCTCAAAGGCTCTCTGACCCCATCTCCCCTCCCTGAGCCTATCCTTGAAAATCACGACAGCCGCAAGCGACCAGTCCTCCCACCGCAGCCGTGTTTGCAGGGCAGTGTCTCTGCTCCAGGCTGGAAGAGGGGTGTTTCCTTCTGCTTTTCCACCTCCTTCCTGGCCTCCCTGCAGCCACGTGGGCCCTGCCTCTGCCGCTGCTTTTGTCTGGCAGCACCAGCCGGGCTAAGGGTCTAAGCAGATTGCAGGCAAATCCCCGTCAGAAAGCACAAATCCTCCCGGTCAGCACAGCCAGCCAGGGGCTGGCCCTGCACACACGACAAGGAAGGGGGACCTTTCTCCCGCTCAGGAGAGTCATGCGATGCCTCGGAGAAGGGGCAAACAGGTCCGAGCCTCAGCATGCACCCACAGCGGAGGCCACAGCCTCGGAGAGCCCCAGGCGGACTGTTTTCTTTGTTAGGACTTAGAGTTCTCAAAGTCCTTCCAGTCCCCCTGCCAATCGCACTGTGGATGGAGATGACAATTCCAGCCCCTCGTCAGCCCACAAGCTGGAAAACAGGAAAAGACAGTGGTTGTTATTTTTGAGACTATGTTATTAATGACTCCAAGGGCTTTCCAATGGTGGCAGGCGGCCAAGCTCACGGAAGCAGGGTGAGTCCTGGGACGTTTGATGCGCCTGTGTGAATCTTGGATGATGTGGTTAGAAGGAAGAGAAAAGACTCCCAGATTCAGCTACTTGCTGCTTTTGAGTCAGTATTTCTTGGAATGCTCAGAGGCCTCTTGCAGAGAAGAATGAGGCCTGATTTCACAGGTGTGAAAATGGATGCTCAGGAAGACCCAGCAACTTGCCCAAGGGCACACAGCGAGTCGGGGCGGGGCCGGGCAGGGCTGGCAGGGACTCCAGCTGAGCCTCCTGGCTCTAAGCAGAGCAGACTGCTTGGCAGGGCACCCGGGAGCAGATTAAGAGAATTTTCCAACAAAGTTCCGTTCTTTGAGCAAATGTGGATTTGTTATCTTAAAATATGTTAATAGCAGGCATGTGCATTGCTCTATGTGCCAAGCACTATTCTAAGACCTTAACCAGCAGTGACTCATGTCATCATCTCCACAACACAATTCGATGAAGCAAACTCAGGTATTATGCAAATATTACATACGAGGAAATCAAGGCACGGAAAGGTGGACTGACTTGGTCGAAATCACACAGGAGGGGAGGAGCTGGGGGCTCACACCTCGGATCTAACTCCAGGATTGATGTTCTCAGCCACTGCCCTAGATCACAGAGAACAGAAAGGAGACACAAAGAAAAGAGAAGTGGATTGGGCTGATGCCCAAGGTCAAACTCACTGAATCACATGACAGAGCAAAAATCCTGAAGGCCCGTGCGCGGGGCAGCTCGTCGTAAAATGCTGCCTGTCAGCCAGAGGCAGCAGAGCACGGGGACAAAGAGCTGGGGCCGAGGAGCCATGCTCTGCACATCCGCTGGCTGTGTGACCTGGGCCAGCTATCTAACTAGCCTCACTTTCCCCATCTGTAAGATGGGGATGGCGACACCTGCTTCAGAGTTTGGGCACCTACCAAACAAGAGCTCTCAGAACAGTGCCCGCTCTTCCTAAGGGCACCACAGAGGATCTCTCATAGGCCTGTCTTTCTGCCCAGCTCCACACACCTGCCAGACCACCCCCACCTCCCCGCTCTTTGAAAGCTGGAGTGAATTTGCAGGGATGCCGCACCGCCCGCAGAAGCTGCCAAGCTCACTTAGTGCCATCCATATATGGGCCACGGGGAACTTGTGAGTTCTGCCTATGGCTTTTGTAAAAGTCATAAAGGGGTCACTGTTTCTGTGGGTTACTTCCCTCACTTGGACACCCAAACCCTCGATGTTCCTGCCTTCAAAGAGGGAACTACTGTTTCTTTCTTTCAGCTCCTCCCATGCTGAAACCATGAGTGTGAAGATTTAGGAGCTAGAGACAGAAGGTGCCTATGAGACTGTGTCTTGTTTCTTCATTTTCTTTCTTTCCTTTTTTTTTTTTTTTTTTTTGAGATGTAGTCTCACTCTGTCACTCAGGCTGGAGTATAGTGGCCTGATCTCGGCTCACTGCAGCCTCCACCTCTCCCAGGTTCAAGTGATTCTCCTGCCTCAGCCTCCCAAGTAGCTGGGATTACAGGCATGTGCCACTGCACCTGGCTAATTTTTGTAGTTTTAGTAGAGACGGGGTTTTGCCATGTTGGTCAGGCTGGTCTCGAACTCCTGAACTCAAGTGATTCTCCCGCCTCAGCCTCCCAAAGTGCTGGGATTACACGCGTGAGAGCCACTGCACCTGGCTGTCATTTCTTTATTTTCTCATTCATTCATTCATTCAACAAATGTTTCTGGAGCAACTATTCCTTGCCGGGCATTAGGTTAAGCACCGTCAAAGCATGGTGAATAAGATGAACACGGTTTCTGCCACTTGGGATATTCTAAAGGGACGATGCCATCAAACCCCATATTATGTACATAATCCCTTAGTCGCAAGTGCTGAGGAGAAAAACACCACAGGGCCCACAGGGCGTGTAACAGCTGCATGACAGCCACTCAGGGAGAATAGGGGCTTCCTGAGGAGGCAAAAGGCCAGCTGAGACCTGGGAGATGGAGAGGAGAGGATGGATGAGAGGAGAGAATGTACATCAGTCCAGGCCATGGGGAGGCCTGGGAAAGGAGAGAGAACTGCATGGGGAGTCCAAAGGAAGTAGGTGTTCGTTGGAGAAGAGAATGCAGGACAGACGTGAGCAACACCAGCTCAGGAGGAGCCTGTAGGACCGTGTTCTCAGAGCAATGGGAGGCGCTCACAGGTTTTAGCAGTGTGTCGTGCTGAGATGTGCACTGTAGGAAGGTCACTTTGGCTGCTGTATGGGAATAGATGGAAAGAGTGGAACCCAGTGAGGAGGTGTAGGACGGCAGGGGCTTGGACTACAGGGCTAGAAGTGGAAGGGAGCCAAACTCGGTGCCATCAAGATGCCTCCTGGGCTTCCGGGATGTGCATCTGGGAATGTAGCAGGGTCCTTCATTGAGACAGTGACAGGAATGGGTTGTTGTTTTACAGCTCCCTGTCTACTCGGCCGTTTCTTCGCCAGAGTCATCAGATGCAGCCAAAGCTGCATCAAGTAGCATTTTCACAGCCTCTGCACTGTATGTAAACCATCAAAATGTGGAGAGAGTTGCTATGCTTGAGCAGAGTGCTGGTCCACCACTACATTACAGAGGGCCTGGAGGTCTTTTTATTCGGAAAGCAGAACTCCAGCTTGAACTCTTGATACTTTTAACAGAACCATTGTGTCTTTAGCTCTTGGCATCTGAGAAAAAGCCTTTTTCTTTTCCCAAAACTTCTTTCCTGATCAACAGTGTTATTACAAGTGGCAGTGACATGCAGCACTTTATGATGTTTGCCATAAGCCTGTGGGAAAGGTGTTATTATTTGCCCTACTTTACAGTGACAGAAACCAAGGCTCAGAGATGATAATGTCCGGCCCAAGACCATGTGTCTAGTAAGTAGCAGTTCTGGGATTCCAGGACATGCCAACTACTTCCTGTGTGCCCTTCCCCACCCATTCTCGATCTTTCTCTTCTCTGCTCTCCAGCCCAGAAAGCTAATCTCTAGGATCTCACCTCATCGTCTCCCTTGGATTTGGCCAGTGGGAGGCACTAGCAGGAGCTCAGAGGCTGGCAGGAGACAGAGGCCAGGGCACCCGTCACCCTCCGCTCAGCGCCACACGCACTGGGCTTGCTTTCGGCAGTGGCTCCATTCTTCTGCTACGGTCTTGGCTCCTGTCTGAGAAACCTCGTTCCATGCTGCAGCTCTGGCTCACAAACTCCAGAGACACCGTTCTCTCCTCTCACCCCTGCTGCAGCTTGCTGGGGGCTCTGGTGTCCTGTTTTGGTCCCTCTAGCCTGCCCATCCTCTCTGAAGAACCCCTTTATTCCTCTGAGTGTGCCACCCTTCCCTGATGGCATATGCCCATTGGATGGTCATCAGCCACTGAGAAACCTTGAGTCACACAAGAGAAAGAATATTGGCTTTGGAGACAGACAGTCCTGGGTTTCCTCATTGAGGCTCATTTTCCTCATCTATGCAATGGGCACAGTAAGAGTTGCCTACCTTCTTATCTTTCAAAGCATGGTCACAGACCAGGAACATTACCGCCACCCTCCAGCTTGTCAGAAATGCAGGCGGGGCTGAGTGGGGTGCTCACACTTGTAGTCCCAGAACTTAGGGAGGCTGAGGCAGGGCAACTGCTTGAACCCAGGAGTCTGAGACCAGCCTGGGCAACATAGTGAGACCCTGTCTCTATAAAACATTTAAAAATTAGCCAGGCGGGGAGGAAAAAAAAAAAAAAAAAGAATCCAGACTCTCAGCCCCCAACCTGGGACCTGCTAAATCAGTCTACATTTTAATGAAATCTCTAGGGAATTCATGTGTACATTAATTTTTGAAAAGGCCAACCCCACCTGAAAAGAATTCCTGTTTGGATTAAATAAAATTTAAAGTTCCTGGTACATTTTGATTTTGATAAAGGTTAATTTTCTTTCCCTACCCTTCCTTTCTTCTCCCACCATAATATAGAAACTATTTTTTTTGAGACAGGGTCTTACTCTGTCACCCAGGCTGGAGTACAGTGGCATGATCATAGCTCACCACAGCCTCAACCTCCTGGGCTCAAGCGATCCTCCCACCTCAGCCTCCTGAGTAGTTGGGACCACAGGCGTGTGCCACCACACCCAGCTAATTTTTCTGTTTTCTCTAGAGACAGGATCTCGCTATGTTGCCCAGGCTGGACTTTAACTCTTGGTCTCAAGCGATCCTCCCACCTCAGCCTCCCAAAGTGCTGGGATTACAGGTGTGAGCCACACCCAGCTGGAAGGTAGAAGCTTTACCCTCCTCTTGATATGCCCTTCTGATAAACCATGAGGTAGTTGCCCAAGTGCCTGCACTTGACACACATGATTGCATTTCATCTCACAGCGCCCCTCAAAGTAGAAATGATGGGCACCATGTGACAGATGAGGAAACAGATGCTCAGAGATCTTGCCCAAGATCTCTGTGGCCAATATGCAAGTCAGATGCATGGCTTGTCCAAGTTCACTGTGGTGGAGGTAGGTCTGGAAACCAAGTCTGTCTGACAGCACAGCCCTTGTTCTCATCAGTATGTTCTGCTCCCTTTCTCATGAAACCTGCTGCAGTTTGGGATCGGAGTTGGCTCACCGTGTTTCTAAGCATCATCCCTGCTCATGCACTCATTCATTTGCTTATCCATTCACTCCTTCCAAAGGCTGGGAGATGCGGCATCCTTCCCAGGTGAACAAGTCCCGGGCGCCATCCACACCCCCGCCCCCAGGTCAGTCTTGACACTGCAGAGGAACGCACCCTCCAAGCGGACAAGCCAGATCCTGAACAAAGGAACCCAAAAGTGTTACCAACTTGCAAACTGATTGCAACTAGAAAATGTATTGCAGCTTGACATTTATTGAAAATGACTGCAATCTTGGCTGCTGGGTTTGTGTTTTTGGCAAAATGTTCCTTTAGTCCCCCCTGCTTGCTGAAATCACTCCATTCTGATTCTCTCATTCACAAGCTTAGCCAGGGCACTCACTGGGAGGGTGAATGTTAACACAAGCAGTGACCTTTCCAGAAAAGAATGACCATTCGCCTCCACATTCCCAAGAGGAATTCCCCAGGAGCAGCTGAGGAACTTGGTACCATTTCTAAAAGCACATTCTTGGCTGTTTAACATCTCATGTCCATATTTGGGAGTTCTTGTGTCTTGTTGCATTTATGTGGTTCCCTTTCAGGGTGAGACTTCGGCTCCAGGCTATCTGGGTCGTTTCCTGCCTGCAGCCCAGTAGGAAGAGAGTTAGTGGTGGCTTCTGACAATCTCCATAGGAGGGAGGTTAGAGCCAAGGCCAGGGCGGGAAGGAAGCTGCCAGCTAAGCAGCTACTGGAAACTCCCGCTGAGAATGCGGCACCAGGAACATGACCTTATGACTGTTGGAACGTCATGGCTGCACACTCATTTGGCAAAATTTTGAAGCATGTTTATTTTTTTCCTTATGAAAGTAACATAACCACCTTCCAGAAAAGAGAAGCAAGAAACCTCACACAAATTATGCTGTGAGTTCTGAAGACCACCCTCACATTCACAGATTTGCTAAAAAAATTCATATGGGCTTCAGCATATTCAGGTGGCTGTATGTGTGGCGAAGATTTATTTACAACAGTGCAGTAAGGATACACGACCAGCTCAAAAGGTGAAACCATAGAGGTGGAGTCTGCAGGAGTCCACATGAGGCTCTCTCATGCCCTCCCCTCCCCAAGAAGGGTTGCACAGAGCACCTTCTGTTCCCATCAACAAAAATGCAGCTGTGTGTCTGCAAGGCTTCTGTCCAAGGAAGCCCATCAGAGACTCAGCACCCCAGAGTTTTTCTAAGGGCTGGTCACTTGGCACCTTCTCCTTAGCACGTACCAAATTCCAAACTCCCAGAAGGGAAGCACATGTTTAGCATGAACCACGTTGTTTGTGGTCTAGGCACAGTGAACCACTTTTATCATTTAGGAAACAGCTCAAGTGCCGAGTTACCAGACACCAGCCAAGAACCAACCTAGCAAGCAGGTCTTCCTAAAGATAGCAGTCTTGGCCGGGCGCGGTGGCTCACGCCTGTAATCCCAGCACTTTGAGAGGCCGAGAGGGGCGGATCACGAGCTCAGGAGATCGAGACCATCCTGGCTAACATGGTGAAACCCCGTCTCTACTAAAAAATACAAAAAACTAGCCGGGCGAGGTGGCAGGCGCCTGTAGTCCCAGCTACTCGGGAGGCTGAGGCAGGAGAATGGCATGAACCCGGGAGGCAGAGCTTGCAGTGAGCTGAGATCCAGCCACTGCACTCCAGCCTGGGCGACAGAGCGAGACTCCGTCTCAAAAAAAAAAAAGAAAAAAAAAGATAGCAGTCTCAAGCCTGCTATACTAATTTCTGTCTTCACAACGACATATACACAGCTGGAATACGGCCACCCCTACACTTCTGTGAATTGCCCTGCTTTCTTTCCTTTTTTTTTTAACCCATGACTATTTATACATCTTAATTATAATCTTGTCATATGAAGTGAAGCAACACAGAATTACACAATTTTATATTCTTTTTTCACTTGATATCATTATTATTATTATTATTTTTGAGACATAGTCTTACTCTGTTGCCCAGGCTGTAGTGCAGTGGCATAATCTTGGCTGACTGCAACTTCTGCCTCCCAGGTTCAAGTGATCCTCCTGCCTCCACCTCCCAAGTAGCTGGGACTACAGGCGCATGCCACCACGCCTGGCTAATTTTTTTTTTTTTTTTTGGTAGAGACGTGGTTTCGTCATATTGGCCAGGCTGGTCTCCAACTGACCTCAAGTGAACTGCCCACCTCAGCCTCCCAAAGTTCTGGGATTACAGACATGAGCCACTGCACCCAGCCTCATAACATAACTTTTAGTGACTGAAATCATGCATGCATCCCACTAGTATTTACTAAATGAGTGATAGTCCCTTCAGCAGATGTTCTGTGATTTATTACAGGGCATGGTTGTCTCTCTGATGTTCACTCTTTATGCACCTGTTGTGCAAGCCTGAAAAACTAGACAAGCTCTGGTCACCAAAGAGCCGGGGGAAATGGCATTATTTCAGGTATGATTAACAAACAAGCCTGGCCTGGCGCGGTGGCTCACGCCTGTAATCCCAGCACTTTGGGAGGCCAAGTTGGGCGGATCACGAGGTCAGGAGATCAAGACCATTCTGGTTAACATGGTGAAACCCCGTCTCTACTAAAAATACAAAAAATTAAGCCAGGCATGGTGGCAGGCACCTGTAGTCCCAGCTACCTGGGAGGCTGAGGCAGGAGAATAGTGTGAACCCAGGAGGCGGAGCTTGCAGTGAGCTGAGATCCGGCCACTGCACTCCAGCCTGGGCGACAGAGCGAGACTCCGTCTCAAAAAAAAAAAAAAAAAACAAGCAAACAAGCCTGATGTGAGCCCCAGCCAGGACTCTAGAACGGATTATTAAATGGAGGACCTGGAAAGCTGGAAATACTTGGAAAAGAAATAGTTCATGTTCATGACGAACTCACATGAATTAATAATAATATTAACAATTTGCATCACTACATGCCAGGCAACTTTATCGAATGATTTCCATATCATTAAAGATCAAATTATCTCCCTATGCCTCATAGTCATCTTGGGGGATAAAGAAATACTATTATTCTCATTTTCCAGCTGAGGAAAAGGGAGGCTCAGACAGGTTAAGTGACTTTCCCAAGGCTACACAGCCTGTAAATGGAGATGCTGTGAGTCAGATCTGGACCTGTGCACAACCTAAGCCTGATCTCCATGACACTAAAAGCACCATGCCAACCTATTTCCAACAGGCTACAAAAGGCTGTCAACCAGGAAAAGGCAACAGACACAGTGAACCTGGACGTCAGAGATGGCTGGCAAGGTCTCTCATTATTTCCTTGACATTTAATCCAATTAGGTGGGTTCCAAATTGTTGCAAGATGGCCCTGAATGGGAACCTACTGATTCGTGGGCAGGACTGATGGCCATCCAAGGGGGTGACATGTCACAGGGCTGTGGGCTCAGCATTTCCTGGCCAACAGTCTAATGAGTGATCTGGAAAGAGGCAGAGAGGCAGGATATTTCTGACACCCCCATGCCCCGTCAGCCCTCAGCGTGGTGCCTAGATGCAATGTGTTCCTGACCTGGGCAGACACAGCCAGCTAAGAGAGCCCCCAGTACGGTCACCGCTGACTGATCCCCTTCCACGCAGAGCCCCAGCAACTCGGCTGCTTACACAGATGGGTTTTATCCAATCCAAAATCTTCTTCTTCTTTCTCCTTCTCCCCCTCCTCCCCCTCCCCCTCCTTCCCCCCATTCCTCCTCCTTCTCCCACTCCTCCCCTCCCCCATTCCTTCTCCCCCCACTCCTCTTCCTTCTCCCTCTCCTCCCCCTCCCCCTCCTTCCCCCCATTCCTCCTCCTTCTCCCACTCCTCCCCTCCCCCATTCCTTCTCCCCCCACTCCTCTTCCTTCTCCCCCTCCTCCCCCGCTCCTTCCCCCATTCCTCCTCCTTCTCCCACTCCTCTCCTCCCCCATTCCTTCTCCCCCCCCACTCCTTTTCCTTCTCCCACTCCTCCCCCTCCCCCTCCTCCTCCTTCTGCCCCCACTTCTCCCCCTCCTCCCCCTTCCTTCCCCATTCCTCTTCCTTCTCCCACTCCTCCTCCCTCCCCCTCCTTCTCCCCCCACTTCTCCCACTCCTCCCCCTCCCCTTCTTTCTCCTTCTCTTCCTCCTTCTCTTTCTCATTCTTTTTCTCCTCCTCCTCGTCCTCCTCTTCCTCCTCCTCCTCCTCCTCCTTCTTCTTCTTTTTAACCTCAGAGTTTATAAAGAATTGGATGGCGGTATTTGAAGCCACCATGGAGAATGAGTACAGTATTCAGTTAATTCCAGTTAATTAAACATAATATAGCCAAACTGCAAGTGTTCGGATACATTACCAAGAAATGCCATGGTCCTGCCCGACCCCTCTCACTGCATTGCTGATGCATTTGGTGAAGAGAAAGGTCTCTGTCTCTTTGTCCTGATCTGATCTGGACTCCTCCTCATCATCCTGCCTGTGTTAGTGCCTTTTGGATTCTTGGACCGTACCATCTGTCCTATGAACAGCCCTCCCTGGGCCTCAGGCCCTGTCTGCTCTTGGGCCAGTAGCATGGAGTTTAAAGGCTTTTGTTCTCATCCCCCAAAGGCTCTCTGTTGACCACCTGCCCCAGGAATGCCTTTTCTTTCATGTTGTTTAGTCATCCCGGACTTTCTCTGTCCTCTGAAGTTTTACTGCCTACAGCTGCCCCTTTGATGTAATTCTAGGCAGGATTTCTAAACTCTGATATAGGAGTTAAGAAGAAATCACTTAGGCAGATAGTAACGGTGTGGGAGTCCTCGGTAAGGCTTTTCTTTTAAATGAAAAGCAGCCCCAAATTATTTTCTTTTCTAACAAAGAGCAGCCTGTAAAATCGAGCTACAGACATAGATACCGGCAGTTGTGCCAATCACGTTAAAGATGGAGGCTCCATCTTCCTTTGTCTTTGTCAGTCACCTGTGCAAAGGAACAGGCAAGATGGCACAATCAACTGGGAAGTCCATTTGCAGAATAAGATTAGGGTGGGGCAACCAGCCTTCCCTGTACACTACGTAAACGTCATACATGATCGAACCAATCTGTGAGCCTACGTAAATCAGACACCCCTTCTCCAGCCTGCCTATAAAATCCGATGCGGTCCGCCACCTCCCCATTTTTGTCGAACTTTCTCTCAAGGAGCTGCTCTCCTCTCTCCTTTCTTCTATTAAACTGTCCACTGCTTAACCCACCCACATTTGCCTGTATCCTGAATTCTTTCTTCGCAGGAGAAAAGAACCCCAGGGCATATACCCCAGACAACATAGCCATTTCAATGCCTTTCCTTCACATGGGAAGGCCACCTTTCCAAACAGGTCAGACTTGCTCAAGGTTTGTTTGGTTGCAGGCGACATAAACCCATGGCGGGCTCCATGGGCATCCAACCCACCAGCCGCACAGGCTGGCACTCAGAATGGCTTCATGCTTTGTTTCAGGTTCTGCTGCTGCCATATTGAAATTCTGAACATATTTTGAACAAAAGGCCCCACCATATCCTTTGACATTAAGTCTCTACGTTCTGTAGTTGACCTTGCATAAAGCCATTCTGGTAACTTGGATTACCAAGGGGAGATTTACTAGAAGGACAAGGGGGTGCCTCAGAGAACCCAAAGGTGAGAATGTACAGAGCTGGAAACAGGGCCTGGAAAACCAGGGTCCAGGAGTCTGGCACTCGCTCACTCTCTCTCTCTCCCTCTGTCTACTTGTGCATCATTTCTGTCTTATTCTGGTTTTTTTGTTTGTTTGTTTGTTTGTTTTTATGATGTCTTGCTCTGTCGCCCAGGCTGGAATGCAGAGGCATGATCTCAGCTCACTGCAACCTCCACCTCCCAGGTTCAAGCGAATCTCCTGCCTCAGCCTCCCGAATAGCTGGGATTTCAGGCTCACGCCACCACGCTCAATTAATTTTTGTATTTTTAGTAGAGACGGGGTTTCACCATGTTGGCCAAGATGTTCTCAAACTCCTGACCTCAGGTGATCTGCCCACCTTGGCCTCCGAAAGTGCTGGGATTACAGGTGTGAGCCACTGGGCCTGGCCCATTTCTGTCTTATTGTCTCTCTATGAGAGACAGCATGGATGCTGGCCCCACCCAAGACTCCATCTCCTTTGTTCCAGATATCAGACACAATGGCAATTTCGTGAGACAGAGACTCTGATTAGCCCAGCTTGGATCAGGTGTCCAGCCCCGGTCCAATCAGCTCCAGCCCACAGGGCAGGGTCCCATAGTGCCCACATGGCACCCATATGGAAGCAGGAAACAGTCAGCAGTTTGCAAAAAACAGATTCGCCTTGAAGTTTCCAGGAAACACATTCGGCCACGCCCTACTGCACCCGCTGCCGCAGCCCTGAACTCACTGTCCAGCCATCTGGTGCTGACTCTCCTATGGGCACCCCTTCTAGAAATGCCCTCAAAATGTATTTGGTGATTGATTAGTTGACCTTTGGCCTCAAGCCCATTTCTAGCTGAGCTATTGACTTTTGTGCTGGGGGTTTAGAAAAAATCCTATCCTCTATTGTCATTTTCTTTCTCTTGTTTAAAAACAAAGCAAAGCAAACAAACAAAACTCCTTCACAAGGAGGCTGGGAGGGCACACAATATAGACAGCTGTGAAAAAGGCTGGTGGGGAGAAGCCTCTCTCTCTCTCTCTCCACGCACACAATGTATACTATCCAAGGCTCTGTCAGCAAGCTATATATCTTTGACCCTTCAAAGTCTGGCTCTTTGTAACTCATTGCAAAGAATTCTCTTGGGGGCACTCAGGTCTGTGAGGGACAGATAGACGCCTCTCCCAAGGAAGTGGATTCGACTCTGGGAGATAAATCTTCTTCGCTTCCTTCCTCTCTGAGACGATTATGAAGAAAGTGCTCCCATAGTCCTGGCAAGAACAAAGGCCCTGTGTCCAGAGAGGCTCCCCCACCCGACCTCTCATGCATTATGAATGGAGCCTCAAGATCATTTCACAAGCTTTTCACGCTCGGAAATGGCCACTCCTCAGCCTTAGGCTGTCCAGCTGCCGGAGACCCCTTGGCCCCTTCAGGGCTGTGTCCCCCATGGCTCCTTCATGCCAGCCCCAGGGGACTGACAACCTCTCAGCCATAAATGTCAGCCAGGCCTTCTGCTGATGCCACCGGAGGATGCAGAGGGTAATCGGGGTATGCTCTGTTGTCCCATCAGTAAAAGTATTAGGAATTTCAAAGAATTAAATCCCAAGCACAGGCCCTTCTGAATGCAGGGCCCTTGGCTGCTGCTCTGGGAGATAATTTCCCACGAGGGTAGCCCCGACTGTAGCTATAATTTCAACTTATCCATCACCCTGATTCTTTGACTCAGGAAAGTTATTCATTAAATAAACATTTTTTGAAGAATTTCAGAGCATCCACTAAAGCAGACCATAGATGTGCACCATAACCCAGCATTTTTACTCTGTATACGCCAACAGGGGGATGTGTGTGGATAAGGACTTGAACTAGAATGTTCTTTGCAACACTGTTCACAATAGCCCCACACTGGAAACCACCCAAATGCCCGTCAATAGTAGAATGGCTAAATAAATGTTGTCTATCCAAGTGATGGAAAACCGTACAGAAAGAAGAATGGCTTCCAGCCACACACAATATGGCCGACTCTCACACACAATACGGAATGAAAGAAGCCAGACACAACAGCGTACACAGCATATGGTTCTGTGCTGTTGGAAGTTAGAGTCACACTTACTGTTGAGGGTGACTCAATAGGGGGCATGAAGTGGGGCTTGGGGGCCGACACCAGCGTGTTATTGATCTGAATGCATGGTTGTGCTCAGTGTGTGGGCGTTCTCGGAGCTGTACACTTCAGACGTGTGCACTTCTCTGTATATACTGTATCTCAATAAAAAGTAAAAGTTGCTTCTCGGAATGGGGGCTTAAAAAATAAAAATAAGGCTGGGCGCGGTGGCTCATGTCTGTAATCCCAGCACTTTGGGAGGTCAAGGCAGGTGGATCACCAGAGGTCAGGAGTTCAAGATCAGCCTGGCTAACATGACGAAACCCCGTCTCTAGTAAGAATACAAAAATTAGCCAGATGTGATGGCATACGCCTGTAATCCCAGCTACTCGCGAGGCTGAGGCAGGAAAATCACTTGTGTTCGGGAGGTGGAGATTGCACTGAGTCGAGATCACACCACTGCATTCCAGCCTAGGCAACAGAGCTAGACTCCATCTCAAAAATAAATAAATAAATAATAAATAATAAAAATCAAAAAGTAAAAGTATAAAAAAAAAATAAGCCTTTCTAGAGGGCTGACTGTGAGAAGCCTTAGGGAGGTAAAGGAGCTGATTCTGCCCCTCCTCAGTGCAACTCTCCCTCCGAGTTCTCGGTTTCCTCTGACTGCAGCCCCCTGACAGCAGATGTGATTTTGTGACGCTCAGAATACCTCCTGGACTACAGTGGTACCGGAGTGAACCAGCAGGCTCAATGTCGTGACCTACGGTGCCTGGATGTCCTCTTAAATCTATTGATGGTTCCTGTTTAGCTTCTGCTGACATTGGATGAACACCCAATGTGTCAGGTCCTGGGGACATAAGGATGAGGAAGTCCCTGCCCTCAAAGAGCTCGGGATCTGGAGAGAGAGGAACCCTCACTTAGAGTCCAGTGTGTTAAATCCCCCTCTGGGAGACTAGGGAGGAAGTGGGAGGCTGGGAAGGTTCTACAGGCCCAGGGAGAGAGGCCAGTGGAGAATGAGGGGTGAGGGGAACTCCCAGTGGCTCAGGACCCACTAGGCCTCAATGCGCAACGGGCATCAAGAGGCTGAACTTGCTGGCATCAGGGGTCCTGCCAACACTCCTCAGAATCTCTTACAGTATCAGGCTAGTCACATGAGAACGAAGCTCAGCTACAAGTGCACACTACAGCGTTAATACAGTGACAAAATGGAAAGCAAGCTATGTTTCCAAAGATGGAAGATTAGCCCAAAGAGTGATAGAGGGGCCAAATGAGGGGACTCTGGTAGAACCTGGAAGTGCTGCTGGGGGAGACTGTTGCATGATTCTCAAGGCCCATGGATGAGCTGGGATTTGACCCTCTGTGCAAGCCCCCAGGTGAGCCTGCTGCAGTGCCATGGCTGCTGGCAGAAGACACAAGACTCCTGGGTCAGAGACAAGTGACTTTATTACTCACAGCACAGCAAGTAGCTTGAGCTTTATGTTTGCATCAGTTTCCCTTGTCCCCAGGTCCCACAGGGGCCATGCAAAGGGGCCCAGGAAGCGGGTGGGTGTTGTGCACACAGCACATTCCTCACAGCTGAGGAGCCCTGAGCTCAGGGAGCCCAAATTCTTATAAGAAATCCTGATCCTTGCCCTGGGGGCAGACATCTATCTATATTGGACAGAAAACAAATTTGCCCTTTGATCTGGGGAGATACACTCTCTCTATCTACCAAGGCTGTTTGCTATATAAACATCCTTGTAAAGATAGTCAGTTCTTCTACTTGCAAGACGTGCAGAAACCTGAGAGACCCATGGAGAACTGTCTCCCAACAATGACACAGAAAGAAAATTTAGGCAGGGCATGGTGGCTCACACTTGCAATCCTAGCACTTTGGGAGGTTGAGGCGGCTAGATCACTTAAAGTTCGAGACCAGCCTGGCCAACATGGTGAAAATACAAAAATTAGCTGGGCATCATGGCATGCACCTGTAGTCCCAGCTACTTGGGAGGCTGAGGCAGGAGAATTGCTTGAACCCAGGAGCTGAAATCGCACTACTGCACACCAGCCTGGGTGACACAGGAAGACTCCATCTCAAAAAAAAAAAAAAAAAAGAAAGAAAATTTGGAGTCGCCAAGAAACAGATAACAAAATAGTATACATGTGTGAATTTGAACATTTGGTGTCTACATGTGCATATTACGTAGGCACTAATACAAGACCAGCAGAATATTCCCACAAATGTTCACAGGGGTTCTTGCTGGGTTTTTGTTCTATGACGAACAAAATAGTGACCATTGTACCTAGGAATCAATAGCCAGCCCTTGCTATATGTTTGCAACATTCCAACCCCTGTTCTGAGCACATTACAGGTACCACCTCATTTAATCCTCATGGCAACCTGTGAGTCAGGAGCTGTTTATGATCTCCGTTTGCAAAAGGAAGCAAACCGAGGCCTGGAGTGGTCACTCAGTGGGGAGTGAGTAGAGTTGGGATTCTGAATCCAAGTAGTGTGGCTGCAGGCTCAATGCATTTTTTTTTTTTTTGAGACGGGGTCTCACTGTTGCCCAGGCTGGAGTGCAGTGGCGAGATCTCAGCTCACTGCAACCTCCACCTCCTGGGCTCAAGTGATTCTCCCACCTCAGCCTCCTGAGTAGCTGGAACTACAGGCGCACGCCACCACACCTGGCTATTTTTCGTTTTTTTTGTAGTGATGGGATTTTGCCATGTTGGCCAGGCTGGTCTTGAACTCCTGACTTCAAGTGATCTGCCTGCCTTGGCCTCCCAAAGTGCTGGGATTACAGGCGTGAGCCACTGTGTCCGGCTTCATCCTCTTAAAACCGCATTCCTTATGCCTTGAATAAAGCCTTATTATTATAGCAGAAAACGCCCTCTTACCAGCAACCTTTTTATTTATAGATTTAATGATAAGTCTAAAATAGAAAGACAGGAATTGTTTTCTCTACTCAGAAAATTAAGTGAATCGAAAAACGACTGTAGGGGAATATGAAGACTGCGTAATAACATGCAAATGCAAAAATGATTACATTAAATGGCAGTTTATATAATTTATATGGAGCAATATTGCAAATTTATTTTAAAATACATATGCATAGGAAAAAAGCACTAGAACAAGATATACGAAGCTATGACTGTGTTTGCTTTAGGGGGCTGAACTCTTGTTGAATTTATTTTCTTTACTCCATTTTCTGAATTTTCCATAATGCAGTTATCGTTCTTTTATAATGAAAACAGTTATAAATATTTAAAAAGCAGCCGGGTGCGGTGGCTCACACCTGTGATCCCAGCACTATGGGAGGCCAAGACAGGCGGATCACGAGGTCAGGAGATCGAGACCATCCCGGCTAACACGGTGAAACCCCATCTCTACTAAAAATACAAAAATACAAAAAAAAAAAAATAGCTGGACTTGGTGGCAGGCATCTTTAGTCCCAGCTACTTGGGAGGCTGAGGCAGGAGAATGGCGTGAACCCAGGAGGCGGAGCTTGCAGTGAGCCGAGATCTCGCCACTGTACTCCAGCCTGGGCAACAGAGCCAGAGTCCATCTCAAAAAAAAAAAGAAAAAAATTTAAAAAGCAAAATGAAACAATGAAACAGATCATAGGCTACTAGGGCTAGTAGAGAAAGCAAAGTCTAATGTAGACAAAAGGCTGTAAACTGGCCACTAGCAGGTCTGACCTGCCTGAAGAATGTCTTGCTTGGCTGAGTCTTTGTTGTTTAAAAAAATACATGCATTAGCCTCTGTCACTGTAAAGTTGGGAGATTTCAGGTAAAACTCAATCTTTCTCTGGACGCTTGTATTCCTGTGACCCAGCAAGTCTACTCCTAGGATATACGCGATAGAAATGTGCACACCAAAAGCCTAGAAGGTCCTACAATGTCCTAGAATGTCCTAGAATGTTCACAGCAGCTCTCTTCATAGTAGCCCCAAACAAGAAACCACCCCAATACTCATCATAGTAGAATGGGTGAATAAATTGGGGTGTAAATTTGTGAAAAATCATGTATTGATTGATGTCTCCTGTCTCCCTAAAACATATACGACCAACCATGAAAAACAGTACAAAAGTTGAGAAAGAATGATTTACAACTATGCCCAAAACTTATATGGAGTTCAGACATGATGGGGAGGGAAAGCAGCCAGACACAAAGTCCACCCTGTGTGTAAAATGTTAACACAAACCAGCAAAGCCAAGCTCAGGTATTAGGTCCAGGCAGCAGTCACCTCGGGATGAGGGTGGGGGCCGCAGCCTCAACTTCCCAGGCTCAAGTCATCCTCCCACCTTAACCTCCTGAGTAGCTGGGGCTCCAGGCCTGCACCACTGTACCCAGCTATTTTTTAATGTTTGGTTTTTTTTTTGTTGTTGTTGTTGTTGTTGTTGTTGTTTTGAGACAGAGTTTTGCTCTTGTCGCCCAGGCTAGAGTGCAATGGTGCAATCTTGGCTCACTGCAACCTCCTCGTCCTGGATTCAGGCGATTCTCCCACCTCAATCTCCTGAGTAACTGGGACTATAGGCACGCACCATCATGCCTGGCTAATTTTGTATTTTTAGTAGAGACAAGGTTTCGCCATGTTGGCCAGGCTGGTCTCAAACTTCTGCTCCTGAACTCAGGTGATCCGCTCGCCTTGGCCTCCCAAAGTGCTGAGATTACAGGTGTGAACCACCGTGCCTGGCCTTTAAATTTTTTTTATAGTGATAGGTGTCTCATTATGTTGCCCAGGCTTGTCTCAAACTCCTGGGCTCAAGTGATCCTCTTGCCTCAGCCTCCAAAAGTGCAGGGATTGCAGGCATGAGCCATCGCACCCATCCCATATTTTTTGAAATCAACCTACTGTGGGATTTTTTTTTTCTCCCTTTCTCAACATAACCCTAAGCAATTATGTCCATGAAGTCAGGGTTTCCATGAGCTATAGAGTTCAGCAGTTAACAACACAGACAGTGTATCCAGAATGTCTAGGTATAAAGCCTGCATCCTCTAGAGTTGTGTGACTCTGGGCAAGTTACTTAAACTTCTTGGTCCTCGGTTTTCCCATCTGTAGAATGGGAAGTATAACAATAGCACATATCACAGGGTGGCCGAAAGAATGAAATGAGTGAATTGTGTAGAGTTCTTGGAACAGCTCTGGGCATGCAGTGGTGGGCTGGTAACTGTTTAACAATGGCTCAGAGGGAAGGCCTTTACTGATTTCCAGTTTCTCTGGTGTAAACACTTCCATTGTGACTGATTTCAGGCTACCAATGAGAGGTCACTAAAGGTGGTGTTGGTAAAGTGGCCACTAGGTCATCCCAGGGTTGAAATCAGCAACTCTGTGGCCACAGCCTAGATGTGGGTTTTGGAACAAACCTAAGGAACCATGGAAAAGCCCTCTGATGTTAACTCTCCGTTTTTTGTTTTTTTTTTTTTATGAGTCAGGGTCTCACTCTGTCACCCAGGCTGGGTGACATAGTTCACTGCAGCCTCGAACTCCTGAGCCCAGGTGATCCTCCCATCTCAGCCTCCCGAGTAGCTGGGACTACAGGCATGCCACCACGCCCAGCTAATTTAAAAAAAAAAATTCATAGAAACAGGATTTCACCATGTTTTCCAGGCTGATATCAAACTTCTGGGCTCAAGTGATCCTCCTGTTTCAGCCTCCCAGAGTGGGATTGCAAGCATGAGCCACTGGGCCTGGCCTAGGCTCTGACATTAACTCTTATAAAAACACTGAAAAAAAATGTGACTCATGGGAAATTAAATAGCCAGCTTCCCTTATGATGGATTCCTAGGGGTTTCCAGAGCATTCTGGGATGTGTGCACAGGGTCCTCCCTACCAGGTGTCCCCAAAGGGAACATTCATTACAAACAGCGTTCACGCCACCTTCCTGTTCACTTGGTGCCCTGGCCTGGGCCGTCCCCGACCTACCCTTTCTGGATTTATTAAAGATTCTTTTTACTTCTATACACATAATTTGTGGAGGTGCCCGTTTGAGAATTTCTTTGGAGAAATCTGGGTACGGCTCATCTCAACTTTCGCCAGTTTTCATGTCATGCAGCCTGATCGGCACACAGTTTGGAATTCCCCCCACACTCCCTCGCCGTCACTGTCATACTGACAGTATTTTACAGCTGGAACAGAACACCTGTTTGCCGAGCACCCACGAGGGCCCAGGCTTCCTCTTAGGTCTGGAACAGAGAAGGAAGGAAGCAAACGAAGCCGCCCCCGAGCATCTGACAGAGGAGACAGGCGGCGCTGGAGAACCAGGAGCAAATCATGTCATTGCAGCCCGAGATTCCTACAAAGAAAATAAAGCAGACGAAGGGGCCTGGAGGCCTAGAACCTGGGCTGGGGGCATCAGGGGCTGGACACCCCCTCATTTCACACCATCTGGGCATTTCCTCTGTGCCCCAGAGTCCCCAGGATCATTTTGTTTAAATGCGCAAACATGAAACTCAATTTCTCAATTTCTAACTGCACTCCATGTGCTTATGAAGTAGTAGAAAACTCTGAATGGTTGCATTTTAGGATAATTGACCTCGTTCAGGCTCAAAGCCCCTTTGGCCAATTCCTGGGTAAATTCAGGATTTGCATTCCATCGGGGCTATTCTCGTGTGTCCTCTCCTCCTGGCTGACCCCTGAGCCTGAATCCTGGGATTATTTTTAAAGCCTGGTTATCCCCCTGCTTCGTGGTGCCCTGCAAAGCACTTGGTGTTTCCATTACAGGGGGACACCCGGCTGCTTCCAGTTTTCGGCACTATAGATGATGCACGCTGCTGTCTGTGGAGGAATGTCACAGGATGATAGCTCATGTTTGAGGACTGCCTAGCAGGCCTGAAAATTTCCACAAGTATTAACTTATGCAATCCTCCCAACTCTCCTTGTTGCTATTGTTAGCTCCATTTTACAGATGGAGAAACTAAGGCACGGAGAGGCGAGGTGATGAAAAGTGGCAGAGCTGGGATCTGAAGTGTCACAGAGGAGGGTGGGGAGGAGCCGGCACAGAAACAGCAAAAGTGGATCGCCTTTGCTCCATGCTCAGGACAAGTCTCCCTTTGATTGAGTGCACTGTGTTGAGAGGCCCCTGGGGAAGGTGTCAAAGCCATCACCCACAGCACAGATGGTGGAAGCTGGCACCCCTGCCATGCTGTGCTGGAAGTGTGCTTTGGTTACAGCCTGTGTGAAGGGCGAATTTGAGAGAGGCTCTCTCCATGTCAAAGGTGCACGTCCTGGACAGGGGTGGTGGCTCACGCCTGGAATCCCAGCACTTTGGGAGGCCAAGGCGGGTGAATCTCCTGAGGTCAGGAGTTTGCCAGCCTGGCCAACATGGTGAAACCTCGTGTCTACTAAAAATACAAAAATTAGCCGGGCGTGGTGGCGGGCACCTGTAATCCCAGCTACTCGAGAGGCTGAGACAGGAGAATCACTTGAACCCAGAAGGCAGAGGTTACAGTGAGTGGAGATTGTGCCACTGCACTCCAGCCTGGGATAGAGCGAGACTCCGTCTCAAAAAAAAAAAAAAAAAAATGGTGCACATCCTCTTTTGACCCTCTGCTGGCTATCTGCCCTGGGGAAATACCTGCCCATGTGCATGAAGCGGCATGGAAGTTTATGCAGGGATGTTCCTTGCAGCATTGTTTGCAACAGTAAAGAATTGGAAATATCCTAAAATGTTCATCAGTAAGTGAGTGGTTAAATGATGGTACATTTACACTACGGAATCTGTCACCATAAGAAAGAACGCCATGTCTATATCCGGGTTTCTCAACCTCGGTAAAATTGACATTTGGACTGGATCATTGTTTGTGGTGGGGGAGTGTCCCGTGCATTGCAGGAGGTTTAGCGGCATCCCTGGCTCTACCCACTAGATGCCAGTAGCACCAACCTCCTTGGTGTGACACCCAGAAATGCGTCCAGACATTACCAAGTGTTCCCTGAGGGTAAAATTGCCAGTGGCTGAGAACAGCCGGTCTATATGCAGTGAAATATAAAGATCTCCAAAACAGACTAATACATGAAAAAAAAAAGTTGCAGAACTGTATGCATTAAAAAAATACAATGCTGGTCGGGTGTGGTGGTTCGAACCTGTAATCTCAGCACTTTGGGAGGCCAAGGAGGGAGGATCGCTTGAGCCCAGGCGTTTGAGACCAACCTGGGCAGCACAGGAAGACTCCCTCCTTACAAAAAATAGAAAAACTTAACTGGGCATGGTGGTGCACACCTGTAGTCGCAGCTATTCAGGAGGCTGAGGCAGGAGGATTACTTGAACCCGGGAGGCGGAGGTTGCAGTGAGCCGTGATTGCACCACAGCACTCCAGCCTAGGTGGCAGAGCAAAATCATGTCTCAGTAAGTAAGTAAATAAATAAATAAATAAATAAAGCTAAGCTATTTATCTATATAGACAGCTGGGCGCGGTGGCTCATACATAGATACAGATACAGAGATAGAGTCATGCATTCAATGAGTTTTATTGAGCATCTGCCCCATACCTGGAACTGTTCTTGGTGCTGAGGAAGTAACAATGATCAAAATGAAGTCCCTGCTCTACTGGAGATTACACTCTGGAGATTACACTCTGGCTTCTGGGGGGGAAAGACAGGCAATAGACACACGGTGTCAGGTGGTGATAAGTGCTACAAAGAAAGATAAGTGGGGCTTGGGGACCTCAAAAAGACATGGGGTGCTGTTTTAGAGTGGGGTCAGGACAAGCCTCTCCACTAAGGTGACATTGAGCAGGGAGCTGCATGAATGAGGGACCAGCATGGGAACTTAGAGGTCAACGGGCTCCAGGCAGAGCAGGAGTCCCCCCTGAGGCAGGATGGTGCTGTGCTGTGTGAGCAGGAGGCCCAGCAAGGAAACCCGAGTGCCTGCAACGGAGTAAGTGAGGACCGCCGTGGGCGATGAAGCCAGTGAGACATCGGGATCGAAACCACAGCCGGCCTTTGTTGCATAGCATAGACTTTGTTTTTTGCCTCGAGAACTGGAGACATGAGGAGAATATCCAGCTTGGAATGTAAAGAGGCCAGGGTGGATGGTTCTGAGAGTAATGGGAGAGAAGAGGGGAGGGAGAGAGGGAGAGAGCGAGAGAGAAAAGGAAGAAAGGAAGGAAAGGAAGGAGGGAGGAGGGGAAACACCAGATTGTCTAGCTCACCGACGAGTTCAAATCCCAGCTCCTCCACCTCCTCAGGCAACCAGCTTCGCCTCTCTGAGCCTCAGTTTCCTCTTGGGTAAGAGGGTTTAACCATGCCGCCTCTCTCATAGGAGAGAATGTTGTCAGCAAAGTTCCCATTATGGCACTTTTTCCATAGGCCTTCAGTGAAAATGGAAGCTTCGCCCTGTCCTGCCCCCTCCCCCAGATGACTCAGACAAGTCCTCTGCAGTATTGCTGTGGCCCGGGGGCCCCTGTTTAGGCTGTAGGCTCCCATGGAGGCCCAGAGGGAATGCCTTTCCACATGTCAAAGAAACCTGAGACCCTAAGTTCATATCAACTGCAGACCTTTGGGCCTATGGCTATTGCCAAGAAGAGCCTTTTAGAAAAACATCCCAGCAGGGGCCAGGTTTGAAGGCCTCCAGGGGCTTGTGGGAGCCAACGTCTTCTTCTGTCTGACAGCCCCCTCCAACTCCCCCAGCCCGGGATCCCTCCCTGACAGCTGGTGGGCGGAGCCTGCTTCCAGAGGCTGGGCTTTGGGGTTGGGGTCTCTCTCTCAGCCCAGGAATAACCCAGCCCCCGCCCCTCCCCCTCACAATTCACCCTGCAGGAGAGGTCAGGCCCTCCCACGGCATCTGCTTAAGATGCTCATAAATCCACCTGGACAATCCCAGGCCTGGGGCATCTCCATGTCACATAAGTGGGGAGGGGGGTGCTTGGCTAAAAAGGGGGCCTCGAGAGGCTATAAAGACAGCAGCACACGGCTGGGCGTGGTGGCTCTCGTCTGTAATCCCAGCACTTTGGGAGGCTGAGGCAGGCGGATCACCTTAGGTCAGGAGTTTGAGACCAGCCTGACGAACATGGAGAAACCATGTCTTTACTGAAAACACAAAATTAGCCAGGCGTGGTGGCCCATGCCTGTAATCCCAGCTACTCGAGAGGCTGAGGCAGGAGAATCACTTGAACCAAGGAGGCGGAGGTTGCAGTGAGCTGAGATCCTGCCATTGCACTCCAGCCTGGGCAACAAGAGCGAAACTTCGTCTCAAAAAAAAAAAAAAAAAGACAGCAGCACACAGCTCACTTTTCCCTCAGACTCTGCAGGGCCATGGAAACAGCCACAGGGACTCAGGCAGCAGAAGAGAATGTTCTAGAATCCCTGGCAGGAGCCAGGGGACCTGGAGATGCAGCCGGGTGCGTCTATTCAGGCTTTCAAGCCTCCAGCAACCTGGAGACCTGCTGTCTCTACGCCTCTCACACGGAGCCAGCCTGTGGGGCGAGTGGCTCCCTGATCCCACCGCCCCCACTCCTCCGTGTTGGTCGGCCAGGGCAATGAGAATATGCTTGCTTTGATGAAATGTCAATCACTTTTATATAAATATCTATATTTAGGACTCCTTTAGAAAATAAGAAGATCTGGGAGCACACAGTCACCATGCAGCTGCCCCCTTTAGAAAGACACGTGTCCTCCCCTGGCCACAGTCTCCACCTCTCCCTGTTGTCTCCTTGGTGCCCAGCCTCCAGCCCTCCTCCGCTTACTTGCCAGGCCCCGGAGGCCTTGGATCCCCAGTCTCCTACCCAGAGATGCTGCGGGGCAGCCAACCCCATGCCAGATGAGGGTCTCAATGGAGTAGGGAGGCAGGCCAAGATGCAGGAGGCCTTGCCCACTTAGAATCAGCAGCTGGGGCACGGAGGGTGGAGGAGGAGAGGCAGGAGGGTGGAGGAAGGACATGCCAAGGTCTCAAGCCAGAGAACACGGGGCTGATGGGGAGGTGGCAGAGACAGGGCCTGCTGGGAGAAGCAGGAAAGGCAGAGAATGTGTCCATGCGTCCGGAGCCCTGACCCGTGGTGGGGCCATTGTGTCGGCAACCAGGACACGCGCTTGTCTGAGCTCCAGGAAGAGAGAGCTGTGTGCACATCCTGTCATCAGAGCAGCTTGAAATAAATGCCCCTATTTGTGTATCCGATTGGCAACAAGTAAAAAGATTTTTTTTTTTTTTTTTTTTTTTTTTGAGACGGAGTCTCGCTCTGCCGCCCAGGCTGGAGTGCAGTGGCCGGATCTCTGCTCACTGCAAGCTCCGCCTCCCGGGTTCACGCCATTCTCCTGCCTCAGCCTTCCGAGTAGCTGGGACTACAGACGCCCGCCACCGCGCCCGGCTAGTTTTTTGTATTTTTTAGTAGAGACGGGGTTTCACCATGTTAGCCAGGATGGTCTTGATCTCCTGACCTCGTGATCCGCCCGTCTCGGCCTCCCAAAGTGCTGGGATTACAGGCTTGAGCCACCGCGCCCGGCTACAAGTAAAAAGATTAATGACAGGAGACAGAAAGCAGATGAGTGGCTGCGGGGGGCCAGGGAAGGGGTGGGGAGAGACTGCCTAATGGATACGAGGTTTCCTTTTGGGGTGACAGGAAAATTCCGGGACGAGAGCAGCAGGGGTGGCACAATATTGTGAGTGTGCTGAATGCAACGGACTGGATCACTTTAAAATAGTTAAAATGGTAAGTCCTATGTTGTGTGTATTTTACCACAGTTAAAAAAAAGATGACTCGTATCCATTGTTGGTGAGGGCGGGGGAAAGGGGGCAGACTATCCATCAACACGTGGCTTCAGGAGGACAATTTGGTAATTCACATCCATCATTTCCTTTTTTATTTTTTAATTTTAATTTTTTATTTTTTGTAGAGACGGGGATCTCACTTTGTTGCCCCAGCTAGTCTCAAACTCCTGGCCTCAAATGATCCTCCCAATTCGGCCTCTTGAAGTGCTGGAATTACAGGAACAAGCCACTGCTCATGCCAGCACACATCAATAATTTAAATGGTTAGCCCAAAAATCTTTTAGAAATCCATCCCACAGAAATTCTGAAATAAAGATGTGCGTGCAAGGAGGTTCAAGACAGAAATGTTCCTTAAAAGCACAATTGCTGGAAGCCATAGGAATGCCTTACCAGCTTTCTTTTGTTGTGTAACAAAGTACAAGAAACTTCATGACTTCAAATAACACTCTTCCCTCCCCATAAAAACACCCAAGTCACTGGCGATGTCACAGTTCTGCAGTTCAGAAGTCTGGACAAGCACAGCTGGATTCTCTGCTCAGGGCATCCGAAGGCCGAAATCAAGGTGCCAGCTCACTGTATTCTCACCTGGAACCCAAGGGCCTCTTCTGAGATCACTTGGTGGCTTTAAGGCAGAGGTTCCCGTATTTCCCGACTGACTGTGAGAGCCCAGAGTCATCCTTATCTCCTGAAGGCCTCTCTCAGGTCCTTTCTGACCCACCCCCGCAGCAATAGAGAATTTCCCTCAAGGCAAATCCCTCTCCTACTTACAATCTCCCTGCCAGAGAGAATCCCAGCCCTTTTAAGGGCTTGACTAATTGGGTCAGGCCTACTGAGGGCCACCTCCCATTCTTAAAGTCAACAACGTCATAAAACACACTCTAATGTAATCACGGACTGATACCCCTATCATATTTGTAGGATCCTCTATGGGTTATAGACGTCAGCCTGCAACAGTGTCTGTCAATAGGGGACTAGTTCATCTCCATAATCTCAAATACTGGAGAGTTTTTCAATAAATGAGATAGAGCTATATGAACATTTTCCTTGAGACATTATTAATGACATGCAAATAATTGATGCAATTTCATCAGTTTCCTTGATGTGATTGCAAAACTACACATATACATATTATATATATACACATAATTTCACATATAATTGTATATGTACAATTTCACTTATATATATAAAATTTCATTAAAAAAAAAAAAATCTATGCATGGCCCCGGTGCGGTGACTCACACCTGTAATCCTAGCACTTTGGGAGGCCGTGGCAGGCAGATTGCCTGAGCTCAGGAATTGAAGACCACGCAGGGCAACATGGTAAAACCCCATCTCTACTAAAATACAAAAAATTAGCTGGGCATGGTGGTGGGTGCCTATAGTCCCAGCTACTCAGGAGGTGGAGGCACAAGGGTCACTTGAGCCCAGGAGGCAGAGGTTGCAGTGAACCGAGATCATGCCAGCCTGGACAACACAGTGAGACTCTGTCTCAAAAAAAAAAAAGAAAAGAAAGCTATGCATGCTTGTACAAGTGTGTGTGTACATGCACAAAGAAAAGTCTGGAAGAATGTAGACCAAACTATAAATAGCAAGTACCTCAAAGAAGTGAGGCTGCATGAAGCAGAATTTTCACTTTTTATTTTATATACTCTGTATCATTAGAATTAGTTACATTGAATATGTATTACTTTCACAGTTAAAAAGATTAAGGGCCAGGCGCAGTGGCTCACGCCTGTAATCCCAGCACTTTGGGAGGCTGAGGCGGTGGATCACCTGAGGTCAGGAGTTCGAGACCAGCCTGGCCAACATGGTGAAACCCCGTCTCTACTAAAAATACAAAAATTACCCAGGCATGGTGGCACACACCTGTCATTCCAGCTACTCAGGAGGCTGGGGCAGGAGAATCACTTGAACCCGGGAGGCAGAGGTTGCAGTGAGCTGAGATGACACCAGTGCACACCAGCCTGGGCAACAAGGACAACACTCTGTCTCCAAAAAAAAAAAAAAAATTTTTTTTAAACATTAAATTTAAAAAAAGCTCACAATGTAATCACTAAATGTTTAAGGTTCATAAAGGAAAGCTGGTCCCCCCTCACTAGCCTCCCCCTCACTGGCAGAAATTATCAAGCCAGGCTGGTCCTTTGTTTTGTTTTCTGTTTGTTTGTTTTGAGAAAGGGTCTCACTCTGTCACCAGGCTGGAGTGCAACGTCACCATCACAGCTCATTGCAGCCTCAACCTCATGGACTCAGGTGATCCTCCAGCCTCAGCCTCCCAAGTAGCTGAGACTACAGGTGCGTACCATCACACCTGACTAATCTTTATTTTTCTGTAGACATGGGGGGGTCTCATCATGTTTCCCAGCTGGTGTCAAATTCCTGAGCTCAAGTGATCCTCCCTCTCAAAGTGCTGGGATTGCAGGCATAAGCCACTGTATCCAGCCCAGACTTGTTATTTTTCCGTTTTGAACTACTTCTTAGTGACTCTTGAACTTCCTCATTGTTCGGTGAGAGGTCTAGAAATCAGAGTGTGGTGAGGACCTGGAACCACACCCGATGCTCTGTTCTCTCAGAGGGGCCCAAATGCCTCTGTGCAGGCAGCTGCAGTGTAGAGGGACTGTCCACGCTGGAGGTCAGCAGCACCCCTGAGACCTGAATCAGGCTGAGGGTCAAGAGCTGGAGAGGATGGAGTGGGGTGGGCTCACACATCAGGCAGCAGGGATGGGTTCCCAGGGGGGTTGTATAAATCAGGCTTGATGCCTAAAGTAGGAATGATTCTATTCTGCCAGAGAGTCACAGACTAGGCCACCCCAAAATACGCCATTCTGGCATCAGGATTATTTTGAGCTGAAGACAGTTGAGAAGAAGCAGATGAAGGAAAAGCTCTGCCCTCCCCTATTTAAGCAGGACATAGATTTCTTTTTTTTCTTTTTTTTCTTTTCTTTTTTCTTCATTGAGACAGTGTCACTCAGTAGCCCAGGCTGTAGCGCAGTGGCACGATCTTGGCTCAAAGAAACCTCCGCCTCCCAGGCTCAAGTGATTATCCTGCCTCAGCTTCCTGAGTAGCTGGGACTACAGAAGCATACCCCCATGCCCAGTCTTTTTTTTTTTTTTTTTTTTTTGAGACGGAGTTTCACTCTTGTTGCCCGGGCTGGAGTGCGCAGTGATGCAATCTCAGCTCACTGCAACTTCACCTTCTGGGTTCAAGTGATTCTCTTGCCTCAGCCTCCTGAATAGCTGGGACTACAGGCACCTGCCACCATGCCTGGCTAATTTTTTGTATCTTTAGTAGAGATGGGGTTTCACCATGTTGGCCAGCCTGGTCTTGAACTCCTGACCTCAAGTGATCCGCCTGCCTCGGCCTCCCAAAGTGCTGGGATGACAGGCGTGAGCCACCGTGCCTGGCCCTAAAAGCAGGACATAGATTTCTAACAGTGCCTCCTGGTCATCTTTCTACCAGGAAGGGCAGAAATTCATCACCAGACATAGCCCTAGACCCTTACTGCTCAGATGACACCAGAGGAATCTACGTAACAAACTTTGCTAACTGGCCCTTATCTTCTCTCGGTTTCCCCATCTTTGCCTTCCCCCAATCTTCTGTTGCCCCAGAAACTCCAAGTCCTTTTTTTCTTTTTCCTTTTGGTCTTGTCCCTTCTGTACAGATGTGTTGCTTTTTTGGTTGAGGTGGAATGCAAGTTCAAGTTCTCACCACCCCAGGGTTACTCGTCAGTGGATGATCCTGGGTGTGACATCCACATTAACATGTGACACACATGTTAATAAACTTCTGTGGGTTTTTCTCTTGTTAATGTGTCTTGAGACAGGCTCTCACTCTGTCACCCACGCTGGAGTGCAGTGGCACTGTCACAGCTCATTGCAGCCTCAATCTTTTGTCAGTTCATAGGGCCTCAGACAAGGAGCCTAAGGTGGGTAGAGGAAAATGAACAATTTCCTCCCCTACATAAGTATTTCAGGCAGAAGACAACTGAACACAAAGTGTTTGATGCTGACAAAACTGACGGGTTGGCTGGAGGGCCATAAGGACCCCCCAGATGCTGCAGAACCGACTCACCAGCAAGGCTGCCCGATCAGGAATGTGCAGAATCAGAAACCTGCCCGAGGGACTGTTGAGCCAAGCACATCCTCAGAGCTGCAACCCAGGGATCGGAGGCCCCACAGCTGCCTCCAAACCTGCCTCTGCACACCCGCAGAGCTGCACCCCAGGGATCACAGGCCCCACAGCTGCCTCCAAACCTACCTTTGCACACCCTCAGAGCTGCACCCCGGGGATCGGAGCTGCCTCCGCACCTGCCTCCAAGCACCCACGAAACTGGAGACTGGACACTCGTATCCACACAACCTTGCCTGCCAAGAGAAAATGGGCCACTGAGAGATGCTTCTATCTCCCTCCTCTCTTCCAAATCTCATGTGAATGTGCTTAACTGTCACAACCAAATATGCCCCCAAAACCCCAGATGTCAGAGAGTCTGGGTAATTCATTTTAAGTTTTCAGTGTTGAAAGCCCTGGAAGGAAGTGGGAATGGATGCCGAGTACCAAGAGTCACTACCCAGGATGGGGACTTCACCGCGGGAGGCCAAGAACTCAGACTGGGGCCCAGGAGGCAGGAAAGAATCCAGCTACAAAGTCCAACACCATGTTCACTGTCTGAGCTGGGCCACGCTTGCATTGCTCTACAGAAATACCTCAGACTGGCTACTTTATAAGAAAAGACACTTAATTGGCTCGTGGTTCTGCAGGCTGTACAGAAAGCATAGCACTGGCATCTGCTTCTGGGGAGGCCCCAGGAAGCTTCCAATCATGGCAGAAGGCAAAGAGGGAGCAGGCCCCCCACATGGCATGAGCAGGAGCAAGAAACAGAGGGGGCAAGGGGTTGCTACATACTTAAACGACAAGATCTGACAAGAATTTACTCACTATCGCAACGACAGCACCAAGGGCGTGAGCTAAACCATCCATGAGAAATCCACCGCACCCAGGAGGCAGAGGCTGCAGTGAGCTGAGATGGCACCACACTGCACTCCAGCCTGGGCGACAAAGTGGGACCTTGTCTCAAAAAAAAAATATATATATATATATGTGTGTGTATGTGTGTGTATATATATATGTGTGTGTGTGTGTATATATGTGTGTGTGTGTGTATATATATGTGTGTGTGTATAATATTTATGTGTATATATAAACCCATTACCATGATCCGGTTACCTCCCACCAGGCCCCATCTCCAACACTGGGGACTACAATTCAACATGAGATTTGAGCAGGGCCAAATATACAATCTTTATCACCACTCTAGCTGCAAGGAAAACCTTGACACTTCGACACGGTCCCTGGTCTGGGTTTCCTGGGTGACCTCTTCGTCTTTAAACGTAGTATTGGGGGTCAAGTCCCTCTGCTTTAGCTTCAGTGCGGCTGAGCAGATTCACTCCTGTGAGTCTCGCACTCTGATCATTATTGATCATCACAATCTTAACGGCTGCTCTGCACTGAGTGGCTTGCCAAGCACTGTGCTGAGAGCTTCGTGCATTACTGTGCATCAGGTATTTTGCAGCAACTGTATATGATTAGGACTGTTGTTACTATTATCATTTAAAAGGTGATGAAACTGAGGCTCACAGAGGTTTTATAACTTGCCCAAGGTCATACAGCAAGTAAATGACAGAACCAGGATTAGAACCTATTTGCTGAACCACATGATGACATTAGCTGCCATTATTCATTTTGATTTTATTTTGAAATAAGAAAACAAATCTGTGCTTCCTAAATCAAGTTTCTTTGGAAGACAATTGTTCCAAAATATAAAATGCAGGGGGAGGTGAATAGTAAAAGGAATGCTTTGTAGGGAAGGAACCGGAGCCTGTGGTACTCAATGATCCCTGTGCCCTTTCAGAGCCAACGTTCTGTTCTACAAGCATGCCTCTTTATTCCCTGTTCAATAGCAACTGGGACTGCATCCATGCTGGAAGTTACTACCCGTGGAGCCAGGGTGGGAGGCGGGCTCGGGGGAGGGGGCCTGCTTCTTGGAGGATGCTCTGTGATCCTCCCTGAAGCAATCTACAATATGGTCCCAGAGTTGCCATAGCAACTCCCCATCTGGGCTATTTACATGAAATAAAGGAAGCATCTTCTGTCTCCAGACCATTGTGACTTTGAAGAATGATTCCTTCAGCAGACATTCAACAGTGTCACCCAGGGGTGGCAAACGCAAATGCTCACAGGAAGCGAACAGACAACGTAAAGGAGCTAATGAAAGGACGGCAGGGAGGTTCAGTGGGTAGTTGGGGGCTGGAGGGCCCTGGATAGTGCACCTCCCCCTGCCCCCATCCATGCAGGCAACTGTAGCTCAGTCATAGCCCCTTGTTACTCTGCAGGAATGTAAACCCAGGGTTACTCGATCTTCATGTTTGTCAAGAAAAGCTGAAAGCTAGATTTTTAGGTGAAATCTTTTCATCTGTAAATGTTAGCACCCAATCCAAACTTTGCACTGGGGCTCCCAGGCATTGTCGTGCAAGTCATGCCCTGCGCAACTCCAAGGACGTCAGTTTCGTGTTTGTCCGAGTGTGGGGTGCTCCCTGCCGTAAACTGTACACTGCGAAGCCAGATGTGTGTAGTCCTGTAATGTCAGGGGGCCAAATTTGGCTTGTCACCAGTGTGCCAATTCCAATTCTAAGTATCCAGCCGTAGAGGTCTGGCTAGAGAAATTATTGTTCAACTAACCAATGTAAGCCACCAAAAATAGTGAATAGTACTCATGGATGTGAAAAGGTGTTCACCATAGATTGACATGTGAAAAAAGCACAGTACAAAAATATAAAGTGCATAATCTTAATTTTTGAAAATAAAGATGTACACATTGTATTAAAAAGTCTGCAAGGAGAGAGGAGGGAGAGCATTAGGAAAAAGAGCCAATGCATGCTGGACTTAGTACCTAGGTGATGGGGTTGATGGGTGCAGCAAACTACCATGGCACACGTTTACCTATGTAACAAACCTGCACATCCTGTACATGTACCCCGGAACTTAAAATTTTTCAGAATAGTATGCAAGGCTGCACCCCCAAATGTGAAAACAGTGACCTCAGAGAGGTATAAGGTCATTTTTATTTTCATCTTCTTTATCTCTGTGTTTTCTCAATATTTTTTGTGATGGTATGTAAATACTTATAAAAGTTTAAAAATTAAGTTCATTCCAAAAAGTCTTCTAATGACTGGCCGCAGTGTCTCACACCTGTAGCGCCAGCACTTTGGGATGCCAAGATGGGCAGATTGCTTGAGCCCAGGAGTTCGAGACCAGCCTGAGCAACATGGCAAAACCCCATCTCTACAAAAAAACCCCAAAAAAGCCAGGCATGGTGGCCTGCGCCTGTAGTCCCAGGCACTTGGGAGGCTGAAGTGGGAGGATCGCTTGAGTCTGGGCAGTTGAGGCTGCAGTGAGCCATGACTGAGCCACTGCACTCTAGTCTGGGCAACAGAGTGAGATCCTGTCTCAAAAAATAATAACAATAATTCTTCTAAAATGGAATCAAAATTTGTTTTCTAGCAAAAAGGACGAGAGTAGGGCTGTGGCCAAAAGCAATGGTTTTCAAACTCCAACGTATTTCAGCATGGCCCTGGACAGTTGGCTCAAACACAGATTACTACCTGTCCTGGCTGTGCCTGGAACAGGTCTTGTGGAATTTGCTGTTTAAGCAAGTATCCAGGTGACGCTGGTGCTTTGGTCCCCAGACCATGCATTTCAAACACTGGGAAAAAAGGCCTTATTAGGCTCTGTACGCTGTAAAGATATTCTCATAAGAATATCTAAGACTCACCTGGTAAACTCGCCTAAAATGTAGTTCTGGGACCATCCCCAAAGACTGAAACTCACTGGGTCTGGAGTGGGGCCCAGGAATCTGCATTTTCACAAACACACAGGGTGGTTTTGCTGTAGGTGGTTTCTGGGGACAGCCTTTGAGAAGCACGGCTCTAAAAGCCAACCTGGAGATGGGATTGAGGGATTACTGGTCTCTCTGTGGTATGAGCTCATTTAGGTGGCATCCATACATTAAGTGAGCAGCTACTGGGCTCCCACTGTTTGCCAGGCACTGGGCCAGGAGCTGGAGGAGCTGGACAGATGTATAAGACATGCCCCTGGTGCAGCCCTGGGCTCTACTAGGGATGATAGGGACTGCGGGGAGCCAAATGCAGCCAGCACCCAGGTGGAAGGCATCTGAGGAGGCTGGGGGATGGGGACAGGGGTACAGGAAATGAGGGCCTGGGCAGTGAGTGCCCCCGGGCTAAGGGAGGCAGTCTACAGGAGGGCACTGGGAGTTTTGGGGCCATTCAGTCTCTTGACCTTTCAGACAAAGAATTTGGTTCTCAGCAGCAACCAGCCTCATTCTGGTAGCGTCTGAATCTTTATACTCAGAACTCGTTCATGGCGCAGCCATCTGTCCTCTCTGTTCTTAATTGACCCTCTGTAAGAACCCTCATTACTTTCTTCTTAGCTTCCTGCTGATTCTTCCAACAGGTGTACTAAACCAAATCGCCTGTTCCAGGTGAGCAGTTTGACATTCCTCCCTCTGATTAGCAGGTACTACATGAATTCCCTTCTTTGTTTAAAAAGTATTTCTTGGCCGGGCACAGTGGCTCAAGCCTGTAATCCCAGCACTTTGGGAGGCCGAGGCGAGCAGATCACGAGGTCAAGAGATCGAGACCATCTTGGCGAACACGGTGAAACCCCGTCTCTACTAAAAATACCAAAAAAAAATTAGCCGGGCGTGGCGGCGGACGCCTGTAGTCCCAGCTTCTCGGGAGGCTGAGGCAGGAGAATGGCGTGAACCCGGGAGGCGGAGCTTGCAGTGAGCCGAGATCGCGCCACTGCCCTCCAGCCTGGGCGACAGAGCGAGACTCCGTCTCAAAAAAAAAAAAAAAGTATTTCTTAACTTTAATACTCCAAACAGACAGAAAAATAGGGAAAAGTATCTAATTTCCACGTACCCATTACACAGATGCTAACATCTTACTACCTGCATCTGTAAGGTGTGTTACCCAGATGCTTACATCTTATTTATTTCCTTCAGCTCTTTTAAAAATACATGAGCCCAGAAACACACACCAAAGCTCCACTCCAGCACTGTCTTTCTCCCTTTCTCCCTCCCTCCTCCCTCCTCCCTCCTCCCTCCTCCCTCCCTCCTCCCAGGGCTCACCTCTCGTTTTCATTGTGCCAGATGCATCTCTGCTCAGGTGGACCCACTCGTAACCAAGGTCTTAGGATTTTGTTTGGAAATTTAGCACAAGTGTTATCACTGTGCCCCATCACTTTGCAAGCTGCCTTTTACCCTTGCCTTTATGTTCTGGGGTTTATCAGAGTCATCACAGTTTGTCTTGCCTGTGCATACACACAGTGGTGTGGCCTGTCTTTAGCACTGACACCAGACGTGGGAAATGCTGGGGATGAACCAAGGAGCAAAGAATTCCGTGCCTGGTCTCATTCTCTCAGGTTTACCAGAAATAACCCATGCAGTGTAGCCTTCAGTTCAAAGGGGCTTTTTCTTTTTTCTTTTCTTTTTCTTTTTTTTCTTTTTTTTTTTTTTTTTGAAACAGGGTCTTCCTCTGCTGTTCACACTGGGGTGCAGTGGCACGATCATGGTTCACTGCAAACTTGACCTCCTGGACTCAAGCAGTTCCCCTACCTCAACCTCCTGATTAGCTGGGACCAGACATATACCACCAGGCCCAGCTAATTTCATTTTTATTTTTCATAGAGAAGGGGTTTCCAGCCAGGCACAGTGGCTCACGCCTATAATCCCAGCACTTTGGGAGGCTGAAGCTGGAAGATACTTGAGCCCAGAAGCTCGAGACCAGCCTGGGCAACAGAGCAAGATCCCATCTCTATTTTTTTTTTTTTCCTGAGATAAAGTCTTGCATTGTTCCCTAGGCTAGTCTCAAATTCCAGGGTTCAAGCGATCCTCCTGCCTCGGCCTCCCAAAGTGCTGGGATGGCAGGCGTGAGCCAACGCTCCAGGCCCAAAGGGGCCTCTTTACTCACTGATCCCCCAGTTACAGGGGCAGCTCCCTCAACCAGTTCCCAGCACAGGCAGACAGAACAGCCCCTGCCCCAGACTCCCTGGTGTGCCTTAGCCTTAGGGCAACACCTGCCTCTCCTGCCCCACCCAGAGGGAGCCAAAGTCCCACACCTGGCACCTGGGGGGCACTTGGCAGAACCCCCAGCCTGCAGCACACGGCAGCCTCCACGGCCCCCTCCCGGCAGTGGTATCTTAAGACTCCCTCAGAGACGATTAAAAGGGAGGAGAACTCAGGGTAATGGGGTCAAGCCGCTGGGGTGGAGGAACCAGACAGGTGGACAGGCACACAGCATAGCTGTCCTTCAGGGCCAGCCCTGGGGCAGAGCCAGAGGCGGGAGCCAGCACCCAGGCAGAGAAAACCAGAAAGACCTCTGGTCTCATTGCCCAGTTCAGCACAGACTAGGTCCGAGCCCCTGAGCAAGTATGGATTCTGTGTGTGGCTTGAAGAGCTGGGCAGGGCCCCACCTCCTCCCCTTTCAGACTGGGGAACTCCACTGAAGCCGACCCAGTGACTACTTAGTGAGCACCTACTGTGTGCAAGGCCTCACGCCGGGCACTGGGATGGGGCACCTGCCCCAGAGAGGCGCACAGTTAGTGGGGGAGGGGAGAAGCAACTGGAGGAGGGAGGGAAGAGGGCGGACTCATCCCCCACGGCTGCTACAGTCAATCACCAAACCAGGGGCTTAACAAAGATGTTCTCTCACGATTCTGGAGGTCAGAAGTCAAAGATCAAAGTGTGGACAGGGCCATGCTCTCTCTGGAAGCTCTTCCTGCCTCTTCCAGCTCCTGGTGGCTCCAGGCTTGCAGACGCCTCACTCCAATCTCCGCCTCTGCCTTTACGTGGCCATCTCTCTCGTCTCTCATCTCACATCGCTTGTCTCTCTTGTCTCTTGTCTCTCATCTCTCTTGTCTCTGTCTCAAATCTCCCCGTGATGCCTGTTACGGGATTTAGGGGCTACCCTAAATCCAGGATGATCTTTAATTATATCTATAAAGACCCTTTTTCTACATAAGGTCACATTTACAGGTTCTGGGGCACAGACAACTCCTTTGGAGGTCATCATTCAGCCCACTTCACAGGGCACAGGGAACATTCTAGAAGAGGCAGACCAGCAGAGACCAGTCTCTCTCTAGAGGGAAAGAGAGGAGCCTTCAGAAAAGTAGAGGAAGAATGTCAGCGCCCGGATGCGGGCATGCGAGGGGGAAGGTGGACAAGGTCCTGGCTAGAGGGACACGCAGAGCCCCTCCGGCCCTTCTGGAAGTTTGCCCTTGACCACAGGTTGCTGAGTGGGTGAGGGGTAGCAAAAAGCTAACATGCAGTTGCTGTTGGAAAAAGGTGAAATTCTCTTCTCAATTTAGGATGAACTGTTTTGATGGGCAAAGAAAGGCTCAAAATTAAGGCATAATCCTGAAGAAAAAAAGCTCTAAAACATATTTTTCCCTTAGTTTTATGACTTAAGAATTTATTTGGCCAGGTGTGGTGGCTCACACCTGTAATCCCAGCACTTTGGGAGGCCGAGGCGGGCAGATCACATGAGGTCAGGAGTTTGAGATCAACCTGGCTAACCCGTCTCGACCAAAAAAACACAAAAATTAGCCAGGTGCAGTGGCACGTGCCTGTAATCCCAGCTACTCAGGAGGCTGAGGCAGGAGAATTGCTTGAACCTGGGAGGCAGAGGTTGCAGTGAGGTGAGTTCGCGCCACTGCACTCTAGCCTGGGCAACAGAGTGAGACTCCATCTCAAAAAACAAAACAAAACACACACACACACAAATCAACTGAGCATGGTGGCGGGCGCTTATAATCCCAGCTACTCGGGAGGCTGAGGCAAGAGAATCGCTTGAACCTGGGAGGCAGAGATTGTGCCACTGCATTCCTGCCTGGGCGACAGAGGGACACTCTGTTTCCAAAAAAAAAAAAAGAAAGAAAGAAAAGGAAGAGAGAGAGAGAGAGAGAGAAGGAAAGAAAGAAAAGGAATTTATTTACATTCAAACAAAAATGTAATATTGCAAGTGCCTCATCTATCAGACTGGGAGGAATCTCAGAGCTGAAAGCAACCCCAGCGCAAGGCCAAGCTTCTCTTGCTCCCAGAAAGTCTCACTGCATTGATGCCAAACTCGGTGTGGACACCTGGTCAGCACAGTGCACCACAGACCAGAACTCCTGGGCCCGAGGTACCTCCTGCCTGAGCCTCCCAAGCACCTAGGACTATAGGTGTGCGCACTGCGCCTGGCTAGCTTTTGTTTTCATGCTGTTGGGACACCATGGCCATGGTGAAGTTTGACTTCCTGGCCCTTCCTCCTCTTTGGATAGCAGCCTGGATTGCTGGAGTTCCTGCTCCATCCTTCCTGCAGCATGCAGGGAGCACCTGCCGAGGGAGTGCTGGGGAGTGGTGGTGTCCTGGTCTGTGAGGCAGCTGAGGACCCCGGCAGACTAACCAGTCTCTTTCGGTTGCACAGAATGTTAGGGTTCACTCCTTCATTCATTTCTGTGAGATCCTACAGCATAATCTCATAAAAGATGTTTGAACCCGGCACTGCCTGGGTTCAAATCCTGGCTCAGCTGTTTCCTAGGAGTGTGTGGTAGGCTGTATTTCTCTTCACAAACACTTGGTGACCCCCGTTGCAAGAGACGGGTGCATCCCTGCCCCGCTGAACCTCCTGTAGCTGTGTGACTCACCTTGGGAACTCCTCAGAGGGGACAAGCATCCTGCCTAAGGTCACGCGGCCCCTAGGCGGGGAGCTCAGGTTCCAACCGTTCCCCTCACACCGTGCTGGCTCCCAGTCCCAGCCCCACCTTCCCAACAGGGATAGAAGAGCCATGCCTTTTGCTCGCTCCTAAGTCCCGCCCAGGTGGAGACATTTGTGTACTCAAAGTGATGCCAGCCAAGCCCTAGATTCATAATGGCAGCCCACGGGCGGTGACATTGACAGGCAGGGGTAGAAGGATCAGATGGCTCCATCACTGCCTCGGGGTTAGACCTGAGCTGCTCATGGCCACAGCCCTTGCCCCAAACAAGGACGGTCCCCCAGGACTGTGCAGAGTCACTATAGGAATCTAACAGATCACATCACGCTAAGCACCTGGCAAGGCTCAGCTCACTTAGTTCTTACAATAAATGCATGAGGGAAGTGCTGTGATCATGGCCCTGTCTTATAGAGGGGGAAACTGAGGCTCAGAGAGGTGACACTGCTGGCCAAGGTCATCTGGCGGGTGAGCCACGGACCTCGGACTCAAACCTGAGCCCAAGGCTGAGCTCTGAGCCACGGCTGTGCTGCCCACTGTCTCTTACTGAGTCATCTGGTGACCGGCCTTTTCTGGTTCTTTTAAAAAATTCTTTCTACGTCACTTGGACTGTGCAGATTTTCTGGTTCTTGTTTTTCTCTTTTACGGTTCACTAAGAAATGGGGAACAGAAAGATTTCAACAAGGGCAGCCCATCCTCAGGGCAGGAGCTACAGGAAACTTTCCCCCCGCCAGGGCGGCACCCTGGGCCTGGACCCCCTCACCAGATAACCTCTGGGGTATAAACACCCGGCACAGTTGAGAAATAGGGCCGAGTGTGGTGGTTCACACCTGTAATCCCAGCACTTTGGGAGGCAGAGGTGGGTGGATCACAAGGTCAGGTGTTCGAGACCAGCCTGGCCAACATGGTGAAACCCTGCCTCTACTAAAAACACACAAATTACCTGGGCATGGTGGTGGATGCCTCTAATCCCAGTTACTGGGGAGGCTGAGGCAGGAGAATCGCTGGAACCCAGGAGGCAGAGGTTGCAGTGGGCTGAGATAGTGCCACTGCACTCCAGCCTGAGTGACGGAGCAAGACTCTGTCTCAAAAAAAAAAAAAAAAAAAAAAGGCAAGATTTCTCTGCCTTCAATGGTCTCATGATCCCTTGGGATCCCCCAGCAAAGACCCAAGCTGCAGTTTTCGAGTTAAAGCCAAGCTCCTTGACACACAAACAAGCTGCTTCAGACCCTGGTTCACCCGTGGGCAAACATTCCATGGAGGCTGTGTCCACACTTTCCTCTTCCTCCCCTCCTTTCCCTACGTTCTCAGCTCAGGTACCACCTCCTTAGGGCAGCCCTCCCGCATACCCCAACCAGATCCAGGGCGCTCGTGAGCTCTCACGGAACCTGGGCTTTTTCCTCTGAAGGGGACTTATCCTCATCTGGAAACACGCACCCTCTGGTGGGACAAGTTGACTAATATCCGTCATCCCTGCTAGACTCAGCCTCCTTGAGGGTGGGGGCTGTCTGAGTTTGTTCATCATCAAATCCCCATACCTAGGCCAGTGCCTGGCACATAGTAGGGGCTCAATAAACCTGTCTGCACTTGCCCTTCAAGATTTCACTCATGGCTGCGTGCAGTGGCTCACGCCTGTAAGCCCAGCACTCTGAGAGGCTGAGGTGGGAGGATTGCTCGAGTCCAGGAGTTTGAGACCAGCCTGGGCAGCACAGGGAGACCTCCTATCTACAAAAAATACAAAAATTAGCTAGGCGTGGTGGTGCACACCTGCAGTCCCAGCTACTCGGGAGGCTGAGGCAGAAGGATTGATTGAGCCCAGGAGATGGAGACTGCAGTGATCTGTGATCGTGCCACTGCCCACCAGCCTGGGTGGCAGAGTGAGACCCTGTCTCTAAACCAACAAAACAAAAACAAACAAAGAAGATTCCACTCACAAGAGGAACCCACGGAGGAGATGCAGACCTCCCTTCCAGCCCCTCCTGCCCGGGATCGGGGCCACTTCTGCAGCTGTCTGGAAAGGAAAAGCCGGCGTTTGTTGAGTCCGGCACTCCGATTTCACTAGTCTGGAATAGAGGCCTCATCTGTATTTTCAAAGCTCCCAGTGATCCTAATTCACAGCCAGGGATGAGACCACAGGCCTAGGGGCAGATCTGAGAGCTGCTCATTCTTTCTAGTCTGATTTGGGGCAGGGAGTGGGGTGGGCAGTGAGCCTGGAGGAGGGCTTGGCTGACCAGGAGATTCCAGGAGAGGATGGAAGGCTTGCGGGGCGGAGTGCATGGTGACATGAAGTCATGCCCATGTTCTGAACGGAGCCCAAGTTCGGAATGGAGCTAAAACCCGTGCACTGAGAACGGACCTAGTTTAGCTCCCTTGACTCTAGGTACAGGAAAAGATGGAAGCCCACGGAGCTAACAAGACCAGGGGCAGGTGTGAGATAAGAACACTGCGCCCTGACAGGCACCCTTTGCCTGCACAATCCTCACTGCTTCTTAAGCCTTTCTACACGTAGGCAATGTTTTCCATTTTGCAGATAAGGAAACCGAGGCTGAGAGGTTAACTAAATTGCCTAAAGCCACACAGCTAGCTGTGAACAGACGAGCAGAAATTAGAACCCAGACGTGGCTGGAGCGGGCTGGGGCTGGGGGTGGTGGTGACCTATGGCCCCCTGCCACCTGGGCAGCATGATGAGGGTCTTGTCCATACCTTGTAGGATTCCTTCCTGCCCTGATTTTGGCTTCTGCCCTCTCCCCGCACCCTCCCTGCCCCACGCTCAGCTCCTCTAAGCCCCGCTGTCTGTGTCTGAAATTCCTCTGCCCTGATTCTGGGCTCCCACAGGGTCTGGTGTGCTGGAAGTCCAGTTTCTCAGCTGTAGGATAACCTCGGAAAGGATGTCACGGCCAACGAGGAAGATGCTTTCTCTGGCTTTTCCTAAAAAGGCAGACAGGGGAGTTCTGGCCACTCAAAAAGAATCACTACCTGTGGTCCCATCACTGTCCCACATGTGTGGCCTCCCCGCTCCCTTCACAAGCCACAGCACCAGGGGCGTGGAGAGATCTCAGTTCAAATCCCAGCTCTGGCTGGGTGTGGTGGCTCACGCCTGTAATCCCAACACTTTGGGAGTCCGAGATGGGCAGATCACCTGAGGTCAGGAGTTCGAGACCAGCCTGGCCAACATGGCGAAACTCCATCTCTACTAAAAATATAATAATTAGCCAGGCATGGTGGCAGGTACCTGTAATTTCAGCTACTATGGAGGCTGAAGCAGGATCATCTCTTGAACCTGGGAGGCGGAGCTTGCAGTGAGCTGAGATCACCCCACTGCACTCCAGCCTGGGCGACAGAGTGAGACTCTGTCTCAAAAAAAAAAAAATCCCAGCACTGCCACTTTCTATCTGGGTGACCTCAGGTGAATGAGTCCCTCTGAGCCTCAGTTTTGAGGAAATGGGGACAAAAGCAGCCCCTGTTTCTTATGGGTGCTAAGAATTAAATAAGCTAGTGAACACGAACGTGCCTGGCCCCAGCAGCTCCGCAAACATCCATTAAATCTGAAGGTGATGATGACTGCCTTTGTTTTTACAACAAAGGAAAGAACTTTGTAGGACAAATCAGAAACCAAACTGTTTTTTGAAAAACAAAAAAACATTTATTTCTGTAAACTGTCTGAGCGCAGAGATGTTCTTTACAATCCCAATACAGTACAGATTTCTTCCCCAAAACGAAATGAGCAAGGAAAAACAGAAAAAGAGCTATATCAAATGTGCTCATGAAGAACCAAGCCAATCTCATCTTTCTTAAAAAACCAAACAAAACGATCCTTTTGAATGCGTGGTGCAGGCCTAGGATTGAAGCCACAGGCTTCTGGGGTGCTGTGAGCCCCTGGCTTTGCTCAGCTCACAGCTAGCGCGGCGGGCGGAGCAACCCTTTCGCCGAGTCATCCTTGCAGCTTGCACAGAAGCTTCCTGAACCTAAGGGATCTGTTCCCAGCTCTCCTTAAATTCCCAGTCCCCACCCTGGGCCTCTCTCCCTAACGTTCTTGTCGCTTTGGGAGCCTCTGAAGTGAACCCTGAAATACTCCCTCTGTCAGCTCTGGGCTCAGACCTTTGCCCTTCTCTGTGTCACAAGGAAATTTCAGTCAAGAGGTTGGGAACAGGTGGTTTCAGACCGTGCAGCAAAGCTACTGCCAGGCAAGTTTTAAGGCAAATTTTATCTCTTCTTATTCAGTCTGAGCCAGACCTAACCTTCTCACCACCGAGCAATCCTGCCTCTGCTGGACATGCAACTTAGGCAACTCTGGATGGAGGTGGGATGAGGGAGCCCAGGGCAGATTCCAGGAGGTCTGGGCCTGACGAGGGAATGGACGTGTGTGCTTATGAAGGCTGCAGGCACCGGGCGCAGCTCCTGGCCCAGCTGCCCCTCAGTGGTACACAGGAAGCAGGGCCCAAGAAAACTGAGATGGCAAAACAGGCCTGGGCTCTGGAAAGCAACGTGAGGTCATACAGATCTCACTAGGCAGACCTCGTGGCATGGAAGAGAAATGCCAGGAAAAGGGGTCACTGCAGGAGGCACCTCGGATCTGATGGCAGGCAGGACCTTGCATCAAAATGATTTTTCTTTAGAACAAAAAAGAGGGGGAGAAAAGAAAAAGAAGATCAAAGAAAGAGGTTCCATGAGCGTCATGAGATAGGACACAGCAGGGTTCTAAGGGAAGCAGGAAGGTGGGGGCTGCGGACACAGGGTGGCGGGCGCTGCCTCTCATGGCTTCTTTTCTCCCTGGTGGGCTGGTGGGCTGGTAGCTGAGGCCGGCGGTCCTCTCCCCCGGGGAGCAGGCAGATGACTTTGGCAAGGGGCGGTGCGGGGGGGGGCTGGGGTTACTCTGTCTGGGCGTCGTAATTGGCTCCCCCCGCCTTCTTCAGCTCGTTCTTGATGAAATCTTCCTCCAGCTCCTTCCGATCACTGATCACAAACTCCTTAGCGAAATTCTGTTAAGAACAAAGGAAAACACAGTGTTCCTATTAAGAAGGAAGGGACAGGATGTGAGGGTGGCTCAGGCAACACACTGGGAAGCAAAGCACTGAAAACCCTGGCGAGGGATGGAAATGGAAATTCAGCAGCAGAAAAAACCTGACTGGGGAGGAGGGAGTGAGGCAGATCTGATGCTGCATCTTCCCATGTCCGTGGGGACAGCCCGAGGAAGCTGGGGCTGGAATTTTGGCTGTGTTACCTTGGCCAAGTCCCTTCAATTCTCTGTGCCTCAACTTCCTCATCTGTAAAAAACATCTTGTCAGGAGAATAATAGGTCATGAGGTTGGAAAGGCAGATGGGTGTTCTGGTAAATGTTTAACACCAGGCGCTCCAAAAAATAATAACAATAATAATAAAAGGACAAAAGCTCAGATTGGTGTCTTTTGCCCATTTCCATGGTGTAAATAGTCCCACAGTGGCTGATGTCAAGCTATCAAAGTGACGTCACCATACATGGAGGTGGAAGGAGACAGGCGTAACTGGCTCTTGCCAGCTGGGACAAGCAAGCTTCAGCCACCAATGTTCCTAATGATGCAGGAGCCTCCAGTCCTGGGTCTGCCATGGGCTCTCCACCCGCACTGAGTTACACAAGAGTAGAGGCTCTGCCTTCATTCAACAAATACCATCCAGGCTGTGGGGCTACAGGGCTGAGCAAAATGGATACAGTCACTCTCTCCTCTTGGAGTACACAGGTTTCACCCACAGAACCTGCAGGCACCTATGGTGCACTCAGTAAACACTTGTGGCATGAATGAGGGAAGCAGGTGACCTGGCTTATCAGACAGCCCTATGCCATGATGATACACAGTTACTGCCATATGTGGATCGTAAGACTTTAACAAACGAAATTTCAGGATGATGATGGACAGCTTGACAAAAAAAAAGCTATCAAAACCACAAATAACAAGTCTAAAGGTAAGAAAATCATCCGCATTTAAAAAAAAGCCCATAAGGAAATAACATAAACAATGACCATCATTTTTTTTTCTTCTTGAGAGAAAAGCCTATTGCCCAGGCTGGGGGGCAGTGGCGCAATCTTGGCTCACTGCAACCTCTGCCCCCAGGCTTCAAGCCATTCTCATGTCTCAGCCTCCCGAGTAGCTGGAACTACAGGCGCCTGCCACCACGCCCGGCTAATTTTTGTATTTTTAGTAGAAGCAGGGTTTCGCCATGTTGGCCAGGCTGGTCTCAAACTCCTGGCCTCAAGTGATCCACCCAGCTTGGCCTCCCACGGTGCTGGGATTACAGGCGTGAGCCACCACACCCGGCCAACCACAATTATTAAGCATTTCTGTGTACCAGCACAGTGCCACGGTACTGAGAATGACACACAGTAGTAAATATGAATCATGGAAGGTGGAAGGAACCCCTATGTCCATCAACAGAGGAGTGGATTATCAAAACACGGTCCGTCCACACAATGGAATATTCCTCAGCCACAGACAGGAATGAAGCACTGCCACATGCAACTATATGGATGAACCTCGAAAACCGGACACTGAGTGAAAGAAGCTAGGCATGAAGACCATATATTGTCAGCTGCCATTGGTATAAAATGTCTAAAAAAGGCAAACCCATACAGACAGAAAGCAGACTTGTGGTTACAAGGAGCTGGAGATAGGAACAGGAAATGATAGAGACATTCTAAAATTGGGATTGTGGTGATGGGTGCACAACTCTGCAAATTCACAAAAAAGTACTGAAAAAGTACACTTAGGATGACTTGCTTTTGTGGTACACACATTATACCTCAATCAAGTTCTTTTTAAAAAGGCCCGTAAGGTGATCAGCATTATTTCCATTTTAAAGGTGAGAAAACAAAGGCTGGAGATTACAATGCTTGTCCAAGTCAGACAGCCAGAAGGTCCAGTTGACGCCAAAGCTGGCATCTTGAAAGAGCCACCATCTCCTTTGGGATGATGAAAAAGTTTTGGAATCAGACAGAGGTAAGGCTTGTACAACACTGTGAATGTTCTGAAAGTCACTGAATTGTATACTTTAAAATGGTTTGGGCCAGGTGCGGTGGCTCACGCCCATCATCCCAGCACTTTGGAGGCCCAGGCAGGCAGATCACCTGAGGTCAGGAGTTCGAGACCAGCCTGGCCAACATGGCGAAACCCCATCTCTACTAAAAATACAAAAATTAGCCGGGCATGGTGGTACATGCCTGTAACCCCAGCTACTCGGGAGGCTGAGGCAGGAAAATTGCTTGAACCTGGGAGGCGGAGGTTGCAGTGAGCCAAGATCACACCACTGCACTCCAGCCTGGGCGACAGGGCGAGATTCATCTCAAAATAAATAAATAAACATACAAATAAAAAGGTTCATTTTATGTTATTTGTTAATTGTCCACCACAATTAATAAATAAAAAGCAAAAAAGTCACCATACCACCAAGAATGATGAGCCCAGGAACATCCTCAAGGTCAAGCTTTACAATAAAAAGACAAAACATTTGGTGTGCAAAGCCACTGAGAACACTAACAAGGTGGAGAAGGGGAGGTTAATTTTTATCAAGCAGCTCATGTGTGCCAGGAACAGCCTCACTCATGTTCTCTTTCAGTCCTCAGTATATTAGCTTTATTTTATTTCACTTTTTGAAGATAAGACTCATAGGCTGGGCTTGGAGAGACTTGCCCAGAATGACAAAAACACCCTTTAGATCCTTTCTGTTCCCACCCCACTATAGTATGTTACTACGTGTATGTGATCAGTGCAATGAAAGAACACAAGTTGGATGTAAGAGCCAGAAAGGAGAATCGAGAATTAATGCATTTCTCAACCCTGAGCCCCACAGCATGAGGGAGGGGCGGAGAGTGTTCAGAAGGAGGAAGCCAACAGCTTAAGATGCTTATAGAAGAAAGTCCAAAGTTCCTCTGCTTTGTGATAGCTATATGTGGCAATCTACAGAAATAAGAACACTTGAAGTTTGAGTCGGTTAGCTATTAGAAGATTTAGATTAAGAAAAATAAGTTTGAGGGCCAGGGATGGTGGCTTACGCTTGTAATCCCAGCACTTTGAGAGGCTGAGGTGGGCAGATCACGAGGTCAGGAGATCGAGACCAGCCTGGCCAACATGATGAAACCCTGTCTCTGCTAAAAATACAAAAATTAGCTGGGTGTGGTGGTGTGTGCCTGTAATCCCGGCTACTCGGGAGGCTGAGGCAGGAGAATGGCTTGAACCTGGGAGGCAGAGATGGCAGTGAGCCGAGATGGCGCCACTGCACTCCAGCCTGGCAACACAGCAAGACTCCATCTCAAAAAAAGAAAAATAAGTTTGATAAGGTCTAAGAAATCTAAAATGAAAGATACATGGTGCTAGGCACAGGCCAACCTAAAACCACAAGTACTTAGATAATCAAATTATAATGAAACAAAAAGCAGCAAAACAGACAGCAGATCTAGTAAAACATAACAATAAATGTAAATGAACAAAATTACCTTTAAAAATGCTATGTTTCAAACTACAAAAAAAAACCTCAAACTTTGTACTACGTACCAGAGACATGTTTAAAATCAAAAGATTAGCAGAAAAATGATTCCAAGTTATACAAACAAAATATATACAAAAGCAACCATATGATCTCTGAAAACGTTTAAAGCCAACTGAATCTCACAAGATAAACAGGGTCATCCTGCAACTTGCTAACCCTCCTGGCTCAGCCAATGTTCTTTCCTCTCTGCTAGGTACAAAAGAGAATGGAAGGTTATTTTCCCTGTAGAAGGGCTGTTTTTATTATCAGTACTTAGAGAGGCCTTAAAAACCAAGTTGTCCAGCAATCCGATTACTGCCAAAAAGCAAAGAAGGGTTAGAAAGCAAGTGTCTTAACACACTGAACTGACTCACACCTAAAAGTCCTGTATTCATATTTCATTTCCAATTTATCCTCAGGGGAACACAGAGAGTTAGATTGTGCAAAATTGAGTCCTCCCTCATTCCTTACTGCTTTCCTTTTCTTTTCTTTTCTTTTTTTTTGCCTCTTTCAATGACCAAGAAAGACAAAACTTTAAACAATTCTGAAGCTACAGTGACCGTGGCCATGCTGTAGGCCCCTTTAGAACAGACCCCAGATTGTCTGTTCGGAAGAATCCTGACATACTGCCTCCAGGGGTGGGCTGAAGACCTTGTATTCAGACATGAGCCTATTGGCTCCCTTCACCTTCAGTCTGGCTGACAGCTGGCGCATTTGGCACTGCTCCTCTCCTCACACAAGAGCCCCCGCCGCATGGCTGCCAAGGTGTACAGCCTGGGACTCACTGCAGCCCACGCTGGTGCGAAGCTGAGCAGAGAGAAGGGATGGATGGAGGACACTGGAGGGCTGGGCTTCCTCTGGGCCTTACCATTGCCATGGCCTCATAGACAGCAGGGCTGGTGGTCCTTAGAGGTCATCTCTTGCCCCTCAATTCAGAAGGGGAAACTAAGGCTCGGTGAGTGACACCATGAGGCTGGTTAAGTGGTGGTCATCCCCCAGCCCACTGCTCTCCACCCATGCACCTGGGTCCGCTCGCCTCTCCCCTGTGCCCATCGGCTTCCCAACCCTCTTCGTGTCTCCTCCTCGTGCTGCTCCTGTGTCGTGTCCACCCCTTCCTCATTCTTTGAGCCTGGTAGTGACTCCTAGCACCTTCCAAATAAAGTGTCTGCATCTCAATCCAATTATCCCCCTGGGACTGGCTCCCCGCTGTCACCTCACTGGCAGACTGGTCATGTACAGGCCCACTGCCTAGACGTCCCGTGGACACATGGGTGAGACAGGCCTGTGACCAACAGTGGTCAGTTCTCTTGGAGCCAGAGCTGGACCCCAGCCTGCTCCAGAGTGGACACCAAGCCGCTCCCACCTTCTACAGGGCCAGCACCAACTCTGCAGGGGCCCAGGTGGTCAGGCTGCATGGAGGGGGTACTAGCAGGCCTCCATCCTACACGGGGTGCTCCTAAGCCCTCAGAAGCTTACAGAGGTGAGCCAGCACCTCCCATTCAGTGCGTGGACTCCACAGAATGTCCCCAAAATGTCTGACCTGAGCCTCAGCCCACAAACCAATTCAAAACAACCTCAGCACCCCTCCACCTCCACGCCTTCCAGCCGCTCCCGCAAGATAAGGGAGTCGCAGGCACCACTGGGGAGTAGGTTTCATTGGAAGTCTTCAAAATGAGGCAGAAGCCAAGCGAAAATGGCACTGGGCAGATGGAGTCTGACTTGGGAGCAATGCCTGAGACTGGAGGGAGCCTGCGTGGAGCAGCTGAAGTCTGCCTCGCACCTGAGGCTGGAAACCACAGGGAACATATGTATGCAGAGTGTGGCCACCCCTATGCCACACACACCTCCTCACAACACAGCACTCGCCAGCACCCACATGCCACCAACACCCACGGGGCCAGGGGCAGGTGGCAAGATTCAGGAGGTAAGTCCTTCATCAGCAGGAGACTTCCAGGGCATAGAGCAATGCGGATACAAACAGAATTTTAAATTTTCTTTTTTTGAAACTCAGTCTCACTCTGTCACCCAGGCTGGCGTGCAGTGGTGCGATCTCAGCTCACTGCAGCCTCAACCTCCTAGGTTCAAGCGATCCTCCCACCTCCGCCTTCCTAGTAGCTAGAACTACAGGCACAAGCCACCATGTCCAGCTGATTTTTGTATTTTTCTGTAGAGATGTGGGTTTTGTCATGTTGCCCAGGCTGGTCTCCAACTCCTGGGCTCAGGCGATCCACCCGTCTTGGCCTCCCAAAGCCCAGAATTTTGAATTTTCTTTCTTCCCTTTTTTTTTTTTTTTTTGTTGTTGTTGTTGTTTTGAGACAGGTCTCACTCTGTCACCCATGCTGCCAGGCTGGAGTGCATTAGTGCAATCTCAGCTCACTGCAACCTCCATCTCCTGTGCTCAAGCAATCCTACCGCCTCAGCCCTGGAAGCAGCTGGGACTACAGGTACACACCACCATGCCTGGTTATTTTTTCTTTCTTTGTAGATAACAGGGTTTTACCATGTTACCCAGGCTGGTTTCAAACTCCTGAGCTCTAGTGATCCACTTGCCTTGGCCTCCCAAAGTGCTAGAATTACAGGCAAGAGCCACTGTGCCTGGCCTGGAATTTTCAATTTTCTACTAGCCACAGTGAAAAATGTAAAAAAGAAACCAGTGCCATTAATTGTAATAGTATTTTATCTAATCCAATATATGCAAAATATTGTCATTTCCACAATGTCATCAATGCTAAAAGTTACTGACGAGGTCCTTTACATTCATTTCTTTTGAACCCAGCCTTAGAAACGCTGTGTTCCCTCCAGGTCTACGCACACAGTGATATGGCCCGGTGCACTTGAAGTGCACCGGCAACAGTGCAGGTCTAGACAGAACATTAAAGAGTCTGAAAGAATAATGTGATCAGGCAAAGAGAATCATGAATTACAGAGCTTAGAGCCCATCTGAGGGGGGTGGACATCTGCGCCATGTCCAGATCTGGGTGGTGGCTTCAAAGGTAGGCACCACAAACATTCAAAATACACAAAAACTTGGGCCAGATGCAGTGGCGCACGCCTGGAATCCCAGCACCTTGGGAGGCCGAGGTAAGTGGATCACCTGAGGTCAGGAGTTCAAGACCAGCCTGGCCAACATGGTGAAACCCCATCTCCACTGAAAATACAAAAAATTAGCTGGGCGTGAGAGGCAGGAGAATCGCTTGAACCAGGGTGGTGGAAGTTGCAGTGAGCCGAGATCACGCCATTGCACTCCAGCCTGGGTGACAAGGGCGAAACTCTGTCTCAAAAAAAAAATACACACACACACACACACACACACACACACACAAATTCATCAAGTAGTATTCCTAAGATCTGTGCGTTTTACTCTGTGTAATTTGTTTCAGTTAAACAAAATAGTGAAGGGAGGTGGTGGGGCGTGGTGGCTCGTGCTGGTAATCCCAAGCACTCTGGGAAGGCGAGGAGGGAGGATCGCTTGAGCCCCGGAGTTCAAAATCAGCCTGGGGAACATAGTGGGACCCTGTCTCTACAAATAATAATAATATTATTAATAATAATATATAGCCAAGAGTGGTGGTGTGCTCCTGTGGTCCCAGCTACTTGGGAGGCTGAGGCAGGAAGATCACTTGAGCCTGGGAGGTCGAGGCTACCGTGAGCCATGATCGCAGCACTGCACCTCACCCTTCAGACCTGCCATTGCCTCTTCATTACGCAGAGGACCAGCAACAACCCAGAGAGGGGACACAATTCATCTCAGGGGACACAGCAACTTCCCGGCAGGGCCCTGGGATGCGTTCCTGGTGCCAGCCCCACTTTCTCCCCACATCCCGCCTCCAGAGGCTGTTCTAGACTGCCAAGCCCTCGAGGTGGCTGCCACAACCTGCCAGAGACTGCACGGCAACGTGTGTCAGTCTGGGGGCACTGGCACCTGTGGCTGAAGAAAGCTCTTTGTTTTGTCGAGGAGCTCGGTGCTGCTCTCTCATCGCTGCCAGACAGGGAACTTCTCTTTTCTTGCCAAAGCAGGATTTTTTCCCAAAGGCCTCATCCACCTAAGTCTGACTCCAAACGGCTGAAGCTGCTTGAATGGTTTGGAATTATGCAACCAGCAAGTGGAAGACAAGTTTTTTTTGTTTTTGTTTTTTGAGACGGACTCTCACTCTGTCGCCCAGGCTGGAGTGCAATGGTGCCATCTCGGTTCACTGCAACCTCTGCCTCCCCGGTTCAAGTGATTCTCCTGCCTCCAACTCCTGAGTAGCTGGGATTACAGGCAACCACCACCACGCCTGGCTAATTTTTGTATTTTTGGTAAAGACGGGGTTTCACCATGTTGGCCAGGCTGGTCATGAATGAAGACAAGTTTTGTCCCTGTGACCTTTCTCAAGTGCTTATACATTCATGTCTCAAAGATGCAAAACAACCATGCAGCAAAACTTGTCTCCACCTTTCTGAGGAGGGTAATACAGCAGAGGGCACGGGTTAGGTACGGGGACTCCGTACAGAGTCTAGCCGTCTATTTGCAAGGCTGGATTTTAAAGTGCATGTTCTCCTATCTTGGTTTTAAATCATCCTTTTCTTATTTATTTATTTAGAGACGAAGTTTTTGCTCTTGTCACCTAGGCTGAAGTGCAGTGGCACAATCTCAGCTCACTGCAACCTCTACCTCCTGGGTTCAAGCGATTCTCTTGCCTCAGCCTCCCGAGTAGCTGGAATTACAGGCACACCCCACCACGCCCTGCTAATTTTTTGTATTTTTAATAGAGACGGGGTTTCACCATGTTGGCCAGGCTGGCCTCGAACTCCTGACCTCAGGTGATCCACTCACCTCAGCCTCCCAAAGTGCTGGGATTACAGGCGTGAGCCACCATGCCCAGCCCATCCTTTTCATTTTTATTTTTATTTATTTTTATTTTTTGAGGCAGTGTCTCGCTCTGTCGCCCAGACTGGAGTGCAGTGGTGCAATCTCAGCGCACCACAACCTCCACTTCTGGGTTCAAGCAATTCTTCTGCCTCAGCCTCTGAAGTAGCTGGGATTACAGGCATGAGCTACCACAGCCAGCTCATTTTTGTATTTTTAGTAGAGACAGGGTTTCACCATGTTGGCCAGACTGGTCTCGAACTCCTGGCCTCAAGTGATTCACCCACCTCGGCCTCCCAAAGTGCTGGGATCACAGGCATGGGATCACACCCCACCCCTTTTCATTTTTAAATGGCTCCCAACTGCCCGGGCTTAAACCCCAGCATGCTGGGAGTAGGTTCGGGCCAAATACAAACAGGCACCGTTGTCCACAGGCATCTCCAGTGGCCTGAGCCTCCCTGGGGACTCAACCTCCCTAAGCCGGAGTCTCCTCATCTGCAAATGGGGACAACAGCAGCTTCACATCCTAGGGTTGCTGTGAGGGTCATATGAGCATAAAAGGGGCTTGCACACTTGATGAGAATGCCTGGTACAAAGCGGAGTGCTCTACAGTCAGAGAGAATGTTCTACAGGACTGTGGGCTCACCTTCATTCTCAGGATCGTTAGGGGAATTTGAGATATAATGAAGTTCCCTCAGTCACTCAGAGTGAAGACACAGGCAGTAGCTGATTCCTCTTCTCATTCCTAACGTTTACTTTGTAACGAAGGGAAGTCCCAGGAATTCCTTGGAATAACCAAGTCAGTGAAACTGGCAGAGAGAAGATGACAAATCGGCTGCAAACTCCAAAGCCAAGCCCAGGGTTAGCTTCGGGGGAACCGGGAGGCCTGTCGGGGTACAAGTGTAGGGTCTGCTACTCAGGAGCATTTGGGCCATGAGGATATTCCTAACCAATGCAGAGAATGTGGGTGCAGGGGAAGCTCCGGGGAGAAAACATGAGTGGGGGTTCTTGGGCAGTTCCATTTGTGAAGTCAGGAATGTGTATTTCTATGAAGTGGGGCCCAGGAGAGGAGCTGATCTTCACTGTATTGAAAGACAATGAAAGCAACACAATTTGTTCTTCCCACGAACACATGTTAGTAAACACTTGAAGCCAAAATTCTGGTACTTACTGGTCTCTCTGACAGACTGAGAATAGAAAAACAGAAGCAGCAGGCTCTAAAAATGCCCAGAAGGCAGTATTTAATGGCTCTGGGCCCTGGTTTCCACCTCTGTGAAAGAAGGCGACTAGACAACAGGGTCCCCCAACCTTTCCCCACCGGTCATCCAGGGATCCTATGCATAAACCTCCAGAGCACATGGACATGGGACGAAGTTCCACCAGGGACACCAGATCCTAAGGCAATGGGGAAACCTGGCATGCAAAAGTCAGCTTTGGGATCAGAGCATGGCTCTCACAACAAAGGCTGCAGGCTGCCTTCAGGTCCATCCCAAACCCTCGTAACAAGGTGTGGGGGCTAGAATCTCCCCTCCCGCAGGCACGAGATGGCGCCGGGGATAGACAAGACACATGCTGGCCACATGAATGTGTCCTTTCCACAAGTGGGTGATGATGACTTATAAAACAAAGACCGTGGACTGCTGAAGAAAAGCAGCCACAGTCCCCAGCACCCTGCATCTTGCTAGGCGACAAGGCAATCTCCAAGGAACGGTAGCCAATTGAAAACGCACAGCCATGAAACCCACTGGGCACTCACTGGGCGCCCGCTGCCAACCCCACCGAGGCCCCTACACCTCCCTCCCACAACTAGTCAAAGTGCTTAAAAGATTGAGGTTTTAAAATCTACCAGCAAGGCATCATTTACTCAAAAGGAATGGGTTCTTTTTTGTTTGTTTTTTGAGACAGAGTCTTGCTCTGTTGCCCAGTCTGGAGTACGGTGGTACCATCTTGGCTCACTGCAACCTCCACCTTCTAGGTTCAAGTGATTGTCCTGCCACAGCCTCCCAAGTAGTTGGGACTACAGGTGTGCACCACCACGCCCGGTTAATTTTTGTATTTTTAGTAGAGACAGGGTTTCACCATGTTGACCAGACTGGTCTTGAACTCCTGATCTCAGGGGATCTGCCTGCCTAGGTCTCCCAAAGTGCTGAGATTACAGGTGTGAGCCACCGCACCTGGCCGGAACAGGTTCTTATAATAGGCATGAGTCATCACAGATAAAGTGAAAAACTAACAGATCAAAATGGTACTGGCTAGGGTTTGACAGATTCAGGAACAAAGGCACCCAGGTCAAACCCTCGCAGTTCAGGAGTGATGCAACCCTGCTGTACTGTGAGAAAACAAAAGCCAAGACAGAGGCACACGGCTGTATTTCAGGTGGACACAGGGTAACCATCTAATGAAGATGGAAGGCATGTGTCCCAGAAGCACGCTGTGGAGTCCCAGAAGCACGCTGTGGCGTCCTAGAAGCACGCTGTGAGTGTTTTTGCCAAAACCAAATAGGGGCAGCTGTTCTTATGCCTGGATCCATGACCCCGACAGAGCCCCCGACCTCTTCAGCATTTGGGCAACTGCCTGGGGTCTAAGGCTCGGCTTTCCTGACCACAGAGATTTACAGAAGCCCCATATGCACCTTGCCTAATTTCTAACTACAGCTTCATCTAGACCAGGCATGGAAAGCATGCGGGAAACATTCTCCTCTCTCCAGTGTCCACAGCTGACATCACAAATTAATCATGGCACTTTCCCCACCGAGTCCAGGCTTAACCTCAGAATCCCCCTTAACCCAGAGCTCCAAATAGCCCAGGCTTATTGATCAGTTGACAAGCTAGAGATTAAATCCAGGTTCAGATCTTCAACTTCTGCCCCATCGAAATTGGGCCCAGCATTTTTTATTCCTCAGCCACATCCATGTTTGGGGATTTTTCCCAAAGAAGTAACAGAATTTTTTTTTTTAATGATAACATACATACTCAAAGATGTTCATTGCCGGTAAATACCAGGCTGTTTCCATTTTTTCAGCAAAAGTTGGAAAAGTAAGTAAATAGTATCTATGTAACACTTCATATACGCCAGGCACCTATACATGGTATCTTACTGAATTTTCACAATTCCATGAGTGAGATATTATCGTACACATTTTTCAGATGAGAAAATTGAAGACAAGGGAAGTGAAGTAGCCAGCAGATCACAGGATTCACTCCACGCCAGGGAACTCACCAGGTGGAGGAACACACACAGGCATGCATGCACACACAGATATGCACACACACACACACGCAGGCATGCACACACACAAACACAGATATGCACACACATGCAGGCATGCACACACACAAACACAGATAGACACACACACCCCCACACACGCAGGCATGCACACAAACACAGATATGCACACACACACCCCCATACACACACGCAGGCATGCACACACACACAAACACAGATATGCACACACCAACACACACACACAGGCATGCACACACACACACACAGATATGCACACCCCCCACACACACATATGCAGGCATGCACACACACAGGCATGCACCCACACAAGTGCACACACACACAGGCATGTACCCACACAGGTGCACACACACACAGGCATGCACACACCCTCCCACACACATACATGCACATGCACATACAGGCATGCACACACAGACATACAGACACGCAGGAATGTGTCCACACAAACGTATACACACACAGGTGCATAGAAACACAGGTATGCACACACACATGCACATTCAGGCATGCATATACACATATACACATGCATGCACACACATAGACACATGTGTGCATACACACAGATGCATGCAGTGCACACACAGGTATGCACACACATGCACATCCAAGCATGCATACACGCATGTACACATATGTGCACACACATCCACACTCATACACAGGAGTGCACACACATACACATATATACACACAGGCACACACACATCCACTCCCACACCCAGGCATGCAGCACACACACACCATACACAGGTGTACACACACACAAAATGGGTATCACAGACTTACATATGTTGTACTACATCCACTTACAAAATAATATTTGGCCATTACAGTAATAAAAACAGGCTGGGCACGGTGGCTTATGCCTGTAATCCCAGCCCTTTGGGAGGCGCAGGTAGGCAGATCACCTGAGGTCAGGAGTTCACGACCAGTCTGGCCAACATGGCATCTCTATTAAAAATACAAAATTAGCTGGGTGCATTGGCATACCCCTGTAATCCCAGCTACTTGGGAGGCTGAGGCAGGAGAATCACTTGAACCAGGAGGCAGAGGTTGCCATGAGCTGAGATTGTGCCACTGCACTCCAGCCTGGGTGACAAGAGCAAAATGCCATCTCAAGAGAAAAATTATAAAAACAAAAAGCATTTATGAAATGTCAAGAGAAAGGACACAGGCTGTATCTCTGCTCTGCTAAAGGCTGTGGCAAGGGCTCCATGGGAAGGGGCAGACCCCTCTGTGTGAGGTCGGGGGTAGTGGCTGATCACTTAGCTCCTGCATTTTGTCGGAACCCTTTGGGCAAACTACAGCAACTTAGAATGAAACCACCATGGGTGAAGACTAAGCATGTGTGCTTGTTTCGTAAGGGAATCTCATGAGGCAAGATGTCCGGGAACAAAGAATGCCAAGAGGTGGACAAAAGCGTGCAGGGAAGGGGAAGAAAAGGCAGGGAGGAAAGACACTTGTACACAAGGGCAAGATTGACAGTGCAGTGAGCCTTCGGCCTTTCAGGAAGGCTGGGAAACATGCCCTTCACACACAAAGACCTCTCCAGATTCATTTCTTCAGGTTAAGACCTGTACATGTTCGAATGCTGCATCCTCACGGCACAGCGACTGCATACCGTGCTAGCGACTGTGTGGGGAATCACCGCACCAGAGCGTCCGGAAGCCAGCTGCTGGCAGGTGCCTGGGGCAGGTACCAGGCTAGGGCAGGCTGGCACTGGTCTGGAGTTTGGTGGAGGGCAGCCAGGTCACAGCCTGCTGGGCAGAATTCTTTGCTTATTAAGGTGGCTTCACATACATCCCAGACCCAAACCTAGGATGCAGGGATCTCCTTCTTTCTCCTAAGAGATTTTTTTTTTCTCTAAGACTTTTTTTTTGAGACAGGGTCTTGCTCTGTCATCCACACTGGAGTGCCACTGCATCCTCACAGTGGTGTGATCATAGCTCACTGCATCCTTGACCTCCTGGGCTCAGCCTCCTGAGTAGCTTGGACTATAGGTACATGCCACCACGCTTGGCTAATATTTTTATATTTTTTTGTAGAGGCAGGGTCTCGTTATATTGCCCAGGCTGGTCTGGAACTCCTGGGCTCAAGCAATCCTCCCATTTCAGCTCCCCTAAGGGCTTTTAACCTCTTAAGTAAAAGATCCACAAAGCAGACCCATCGCTCTTCCGTTTCAGATCTTCCCAGGGCTCCTCACTGCTCTCCTGTTATAAAAGTCCCACATTGAAAGTGGCCTCCGGTCCCCCACCATCTGACTTCTGCCTGAACACTCACCTTGGCTCAAGAACTAGTCCTCTCTAAGCCTCAGTTTCCTCATCTCTACATTGGGGTCAGTATAGCCCCCGGCTCATGGATGAATAAGCCTGGCCCTCCCTATGCAGTACCTGATCCCACCATTCTCAGGCTGCACGGGAGCTTCTGAGTTTTCAATTGTGCAATTCGTGTTTTAAACATATATGACATGAGGCCGGGCGCAGTGGCTCATGCCTATAATGCCAGCACTTTGAGAGGCTGAGGCGGGCAGATCACCTGAGGTCAGTTTGAGACCAGCCTGGCCAATGTGGTGAAACCCCATCTCTACTAAAAATACAAAAATTAGGCTGGGCGTGGTGGCAGGTGCCAGTAATCCCAGCTACTTGAGAGGCTGTGGCAGGAGAATCGCTTGAACCCGGGAGGCGGAGGCTGCAGTGAGCCAAGATGTCACCAGTGCACTCCAGCCTGGGCAACAGAGTGAGATTCCATCTAAAAATAAATATATATATATATAAAATATATGTAATATATATTACATATATTATACATATTTATATATGTATATATAAATATTTATATATTATATATGTTTATATAAATATATATTTATATATTTATATATACATGTATTTATTTATTTATATATATATATATGTATGACATGAGCAACAAGAAGCTCCCCCAGCCTGAGCCCAGGCCCAGGTGAAATGCGTCAGGCCAAAAAGGCCCTTCTGGTTATGCAAATACAGAGTCCACGCGTAAACACTCCACATGGAAATACACAGCGGAAACCCTTTGAAGGCAACGGGCGGCCTATGGATGGTCCACACAGTCTAAGTGGTAACTCACGCTTTGCAGAGGGGAGCAGCAGCCTCATAAATCTCATCCCATGGAGGGGTGTAGGTTCTCCCGGCTGCCCCGGTCAGCTCTCACTCCTGCTTTCTCTCATTTTTGTTGTTGTTGTTGAGATGGAGTCTCGCTCTATCTCCCAGACTGCAATGCTGGTGGCACAATCTCGGCTCACTCCAACCTCTTCCTTCTGGGTTCAAGCGATTCTCCTGCCTCAGCCTCCTGAGTAGCTGGGATTACAGGTGTGTGCCACTATGCCCAGCCTAATTTTTGTATTTTTAATAGAGACGAGGTTTCACCACGTTGGCCTGGCTGGTCTCGATCTCCTGACCTCAGGTGATCTGCCCTCCTTGGCCTTCCAAAGTACTGGGATTACAGGCGTGAACCACTGCGCTCAGCCTCCTGCTTTCTATTGAAACAGAAGCAGAGATTTGAAAATTTCAACCTAGCCCCAAGTCCCCTGAGTGTAATTAGCTTCCACAATTTAATTTAATGCAGAGAACAGTTACTGAGCATTTATAAGTTTCTGTCCTGGTAATACCCAAAGAGCCTACATAAGCAGATTCATTTCTTTTTATTTTTTTGAGACGGGGTTTTGCTCTGTTGCCCAGGCTGGAGTGCAGTGGTGCAATCTCGGCTCATTGCAACCTCTGCCTCCTAGGTTCAAGCGATTCTCATGCCTCAGCCTCCCGAGTAGCTGGTAGTTGGGATTACAGGCACATGCCACCATGCCCACCTAATTTTTGTATTTTTAGTAGAGACAGGGTTTTACTGTGTTGGCCAGGTTAGTCACGAACTCCTCACCTCAAGTGATCTACCTACCTCAGCTTCCCGAAGTGCTGGGATTACAGGCATGAGCCACTGTGCCCAGCCCATTTCTTAATTTTTAAAAATTATTTAAAAATAGAGATGCAGTCTCACTATGTTGCCCAGGCCGGTTTCAAGCTCCTGAGCTCAAGCAATCCACCTGCTCCAGCCTCAAAAAGTACTGGGATTACAGGCATAAGCCATGGCGCCCGGCCTCATTTCTTCATTTCTTACCCTTTGTTATGTGCAAACACACAGTAACCTTCCAGCACTAGCAGTACGATTCACAAAGCAGCCATGACTTCTGCCTTCTAGGAGATTATCTCCTTGTTAGTTACTTAATTATAATTCCTTAATTATAATACTATCTAGACCATAGAAGATACAGATGCAGGCACAATTAATTCTGATTGAGGCTGGTAGGAGAACGGGGTAAGAAATCAGGGTTTTGATAGATGAACAGTTCACCGGGCATCAAAATGGAGAAGCCCTTTTCATACCCACTGCTTTTCTTTAATCCTTCCAACCACTCTGTGACATTTTACATTCTCCTTTTCCTAAGTGAAAACACAGAAATTCCAGTGATAAATACCTGCCCAAAGTCCTACGCCTATGAGCTGATGGAGTCAGAATATCAACTTGAGCCTCACTCCCCTACATGCCATAACTTTCTCCATTTTACACAGCCGCGTTTTTTTAAAGCAGGCACAGAGCAACAAAGTTCACTTTCCAGTTTAAAGGTTCCACCATCAAGGAAAACTGAGAATCAGAAAATTTGAAAACTAATTGCATGGGCAACACGAGTCTACAAAAGGAGTGTCCAGCCCTGCTTACGGCCTTAGAACCTCTTCCCTGGTGCCAGATGGTTTGGGAAATGTGCAGTGTGGTGAAGTGGCCGTGTCGGGGCGCTGAGCCCACAGCCTGGATTCCAGGCATAGCTTTGCCATGTCCAAGCACCCGGACCTTGAACAAGTTACTCAGTTTCCTCGGATCCCAAGCTCCTCATCTATAAAACAGGGAAAGTGGCAGACCTGGCCTCGTGAAGGAAAAATGACTTAATACACGGAAAGTCCTTCAAAGAGTGTCAGGCACATAGTAGGGCCACAATAAAACTACTGTTATTCATATTATTGCCACATTGGTACCCAAAAGAGGCCCTCAGAGGGGAGGGGTGGGTAAATCTAGTCCCAGAAATTAAGCCGATCCTGCCCCTAGGGTTTATTTTTATTAATTTATTTACTTATTTTTGAGACAGGGCTTTCCTCTATCACCCAGGCTGGAGTACAATGGCACAAACACAGCTCACTGCAGCCTCCAACTCCTGGGCTCAAGTGATCCTCCCTCCTCAGACTCCTGAGTAGCTGGGACTACAGGCATGCAACACCACGTGCCAGCTAGTTTTTTTTTTATTTTTAGTAGAGACAAGGTCCCACTATGTTGACCAGACTGGTCTCCAACTCCTGGGCTCAAGCAATCCTCCTGCCTTGGTCTCCCAAAGTGTTGGGATTACAGGTGTGAGCCACTAAGCCTGGTTACTCCTGGGGCTGCAAAGCCATCAGAACAGACTCCAATTGGCTAGTTCACACCATCCCTGGCACGTCGTCCTTCCCACTTCCACTTCTGCTTCGAGGCAGCACCCTCTGATGTCCTCTGTTCCTGACCCTGAAAGTTGAGCTGCACGCCCTCTGGATTCCTGGCTCTGTGAATGTTCATATTATGTTAAAGAATAAATAAAAGGATCAAGTGAATGAGCCCATTCTGCAAGACAAGCATGATGCAGCATTGACCAAGCATGGCTCTAAATCAAGAGAGCCTGGCCCTGGCACATCGCAGGTCACTACCAGTGGTCACTGCATTGTCCCCACAATCCTGCAGAGACACGAGAACAATGGGACCGAGGTTCTGTCCTGGGCACCAGCCGGGTACTTCTGTGTGGCAGACAACAGCTGTGGCCAGCCAGCCGTGCGTGCTGTGCGTTCAGCGCATTCCCCGGACTCGAGTCTGGGCGTCGCAATCGCCCCACCCAGCTTGCCTGGCAGCCCCTGCTGCCCCGTGGCCTTGCTGGCATTTGTCTTGTTTTGTCTTGTTTTCCCTCAGCCACAGACGCCTCTCAGTTTCTCAGGCTCTGAATACAGACTAAAGAGGATCAGAGTCGAACTTCACTCCTAATTCTCCCAGGCTCTAGCCCCAGCTCTGTCACTCATTAGCTGTGGGTTTAGAGCAGGTCCTATCACTGCTGTGGGCCTCAGTTTCCCCATATGCTGATGCACCTGTGTGCTGGCCACAGGTGAAGTATGAACTTTTTGAGGTTAGCGCTGTCAAGTGTGGGTGAGGCCAGACCCTTCCTGTGTGGCTGATGGCTGTGACTTTGGCCCAAGCCATTTGTAAGACAACTGGCAATATTGGCGAACAACAAGATTCATGCCCTGGAGCTCAGCATCTGTATCTAGCATCTCCGAAGGAAATAATCTACAGTGTAGAAACATTTCCTGCCCAAACTGTGCATCACGGGGTTGTCTAAACGGAAAACTGGAAATAACAGCTATTACTTCCGGGTCCCAGAAATTAAGACATTGTTCTAAGCACTTTCCCTATATTTGCTCATTTAATCCCCACCACGACCCTACAAGGCAGGCACTATATTACCCTTATTTTACACTTCAGGTGACTGAGTCCAGAGAGGGTAAGCCATGTGCCCAAGGTCACACAGTAAGTGATGGAACTGAAATTTGAACCCACGCCATCTGGCTCCAAAGTCCACTGTACTACACCTTCCCCCTTGGCAAAGTAAAATAAGGTTCATTTAAAGGTAAAATGCCTTCATAAACAAATTACTCCATTAAAGCAAAAGAAGAGAAAAATTTCCAGAATACCCTAAAATAGAATATGACACAGCAAGTCAACTCATCCAATTCTTCATTTTACAAATGAGGACACTGAGGCCCAGGGGGGGAGAGACTTGCCCATGGTCAGGTAGGTGGTTAGTGACATGCAGATCCCTCCTCTAAATTAGCTGGGCGTGGTGGCACACACCTGTAATCCCCAGCTTCTCGAGAGGCTGAAGCATGAGAATTGCTTAAGCATGGGAGGCAGAGGCTGCAGTGAGCTGAGATTGTGCCACTGCACTCCAGACTGGGTGACTGAGATTCTGTTTCCAAAAAAAAAAAAAACCCAAAAAAACGCCCCCCGGATTCCAGTTCCTCCACATCAATGACCATGCAATTAATTTACACCCTCCACGTTTCACACAAAGCACAGGAATGTATGTGCATTACTTTATTACAATCAAAGTCAAGAGTTTATTAATACAGTAATCTTTAAAAGCCAATCTACTTCTTCTTCACATAGAAATGATGGCAAAAAGGCAGCCGGGGAAGTGACCTGGTCCCCAAGACATGGCATCCAGAATGGGCCCATCTGGAAGGTTCCTTAGAGAACGTCTGCTCTGAACCCCCATGAAGCAGAGGGGAAGCTGATGGGCATGCCAGTCTCTGCATGGCTTTAGCGGCTGTGGAAAGATAGCATGATACCAGCAGAATGGACCCTAAATGGCTATATTTGCAACTGCAGCATAAACATAAGGTCTTGTAGCAGCTTCAGATAATTGACATTTTTAAGTGGAGAGGTGGAAAATGCAAATGATAATGGTCAAAATATGAGCCTGCACCTGTAGTTCAGGACAGTATTCCAGCTCCCCCACTGCAGCGCACATCTGCGCTTCTTCATTCACCAGCATGCCTTTCTTTAACAACTGGGATCACGTTGGAGCTGCCCATCACGAAACCCCGCCTCCCTGCCCAAAGAGGTGTGCATGTGACCCAAGCTGGGCCAATCAGGGTCCTCTGAAGAGACTGATTGACACTGAGGAAAGAGACCTCTCTCTTCTGGGATCCTGACCCAGAGGGACCACCAGAGCATGGACCATTTCTTTGGCTGTGCAGAGGCTGCCTGACGCCAACCGCAGAGAAAAACAGAACTGAGAGATGAGATGAAAATACTGCATGAGCCCTCAATCTAGCCACACCTAAAGCCAAAACCCCTGCACTTCCCACTACCAAGAGCCAAGCAATTCCTCTTTGTGCTTCAACTTACTTGAGCTTGCAAACATATAAATTATCGCCACTACTCCCGCCTAAAGGTTCCCACCAGGGAATTAATTTCCTCCAATCCCCCTCAGTCACCGGCGCATCTACCCAAACTGAAAAGAGTTCCAGAGCGGAAAGAAACTCTGCAGACTGTCTTAGTGGATATGAGGTTTCCTTTGGGGGTGATGAGAAAGTTCTGGAACTAGACAGCGGTGTGGAACTAGACAACATTGTGACTGTTTAATGCTGCTGAATTGTAATTTAAAATGGCTAACATGGTAAACTTTATGTTATTGTACTTTACAATTTATTATTATTTGTTTATTTATTTTAGAGTCTTGCTGTGATCTCGGCTCAATCTCCTGACGTGATCTCCCGGGTTCGAGCAATTCTCCTGCCTCAGCCTCCCAGGTAGCTGGGACTACAGGCCACACGCCACCACGCCTGGCTAATTTTTTGGTATTTTTAGTACAGATGGGGTTTCATTGTGTTGGCATGTTGGCCAGGCTGGTCTCGAACTCCTGACCTCAGGCGATCCACCCGTCTTGGTCTCCCAAGGTGCTGGGATTACAGGCATGAGCCACCACACCTGGCCTGTATTTTACCACAATTTTTTAAATGGGAAGACAAAAGGGAATCGCAAAGATCTGCAATGTCGTGCCCTGTGCACACATCCTGGAGAACGCCCCCTCCCTCTGCTCCCTTTCCTCCTGGCCACGTCCAAGAGCGGGCCAAGCACGGCGGGCAGAATTCAGCAGGAGACCTTTGGCCACAGAACAGGTCTTCTTTTTCATTTTCCATCTTGCTGCCCCTCGGAAGACCCCTGGAAGCTGGTTAACCATTAAAACCCAACTGGCCTGGAGAAAAACAGCCTGTAGGGTTGAATAAGTGGTTTTCCAAAACAAGGGCTCCAGGGCCAGACAGGGTGCAGACAGCAGTGTCAACCAGGAACGCTGACTAGCATGTGAAACAAATGGCCTTTGTCAGCATTTCCTCGGTCCCAGGCACAGTGCTAGCATTGCTCAAAGCCAATCTGACGCCCATACCTTTTAAAAATGATGATCTCGCCTCTTAACTCCAGAAGCCCACCTGCCGAGATTGTATTCTAAAAGAATAATTCAACAGAAGAAAGGAGCCACATGTATTAAAATGTTGGTTGGAACATTGTTTATAAAAATAAAAATTGGAAGCAACTTAAGAGACCAAGAACAGGGGAACATTTAGTACATGACAGTACGCTTGTGAACCAGGACACTCTGCTACCAGAAAACCATAAATTACAGAGGCGGTGCAGCCATATCACTTATGAAATTACATTAGCCTTAAAAAAAAATAGCTGCAGACGAGAGTGTGACCTGTAGGCTGGGACCACAGCAAAGCCGAAAGGCAGGAGGTGAGCCCGTCCAGAGAGTGGCCAGGAGGGACGTCCAAAAGCAGGAGCTGACAGGGGGACCACATGACTCTATTATGTCCTATCATTATTTTTTATTTTTATTTATTTATTTTTGGAGACTTGCTCTGTCCCCCAGGCTGAAGTGCAGTGGCTAGATCTCGGCTCACTGCAACTTCTGCCTCCTGGTTTCAAGAGATTCTCCTGCCTTAGCCTCCTGTGTAGATGGGATTACAGGTACCCACCACCACGCCCGGCTAATTTCTGTATTTTTAGTAGAGACAGGGTTTTGCCATGTTGGCCAGGATGGTCTCGAACTCCTGACCTTAGGTGATCCACCCGCCTTGGCCTCCCAAAGTGCTGAGATTACAGGCATGAGCCATGCCACCTGGCCATATTGTTATTTTTTAAATAAAAGTTTTATTTTGGGCTGGGCATGGTGGCCTATAATCCAAGCACTTTTGGAGGCCGAGGTGTAGGAACTCTTGAGCCCAGGAGTTTGAGGCCAGCCTGGCAATATAGTGAGACCCGTCTCTCTTAAAAAAAATTTTTATTTAGAAGAGCTTTGGATTTACAGAAAAGTTGCAAGAGGTAGTACCGAGTTTCCATATTATCTTCCTTAACACACACACATACATATTTCCCCATTGTTAACATCTTACATTACGACGGTACATCTGTCACAGTGAAAAAGTCAACATTGGTACATTATAATTAATTAAACTCCTGACTTGATTCATATTTCCACAGCTTTTCTGTTCTAAGGTCCAATTCAAGATAGTGCATTGCAGATAGCCTATTTTGTTGTTGTTTTTCTTTTTACAACAGGGTCTCAGTTTCACCACACTCAGGCTGAGTGCATCGGCAAGATCTCGGCTCATTGCAGCCTCGACCTCCTAGGCTCAAGTGATCCTCCCACCTCAGCCTCCCAAGTAGCTGGGACTACCAGTATGCACCACCATACCTGGCTAATTTTTTATTCTTTTGTAGAGATGGAGTAATATTAATACTATGTTGCCCAGGCTGGTCTTGAACTCTTGGACACAGGCAATCCTCCCACCTCAGCCTCCCAAAGTGCTGAGATGGCAGCTGTGAGCCACTGTGCCCAGCCTGTTTTTGTTTTTGACAATTGGTGATTTTTGGTATATTCACAGATATGTGCGACCACCATGATAGTCAATTTTAGAGCATTTTCATCACCTCAAAAAGAAACCCTGTGTCTTTAGCTATCATCCACTTCCATCATTAGACTATTATTTTTATTTTTATTTATTTATTTTGAGACAGGATCTCGCTCTGTTGCCCAGGCTGGAGTGTAGTGGTGCGATCGTGGCTCACTGCAGCCTTGACCTCCTGGGTTCCAGCGAACCTCCCGCCTCAGCCTCCCAAGAAGCTGGGATATGAGCATGTGCCACCATGCCTGGCTCATTTTATTTTCTTATGTTTTGTAGAGATGGGGTCTCACTATGTTGCCCAGGTTGGTCTCAGATTGCTTAGCCAATAAATCCTCCCGCCTCAGCCTTCCAAAGTGCTGTGATTTACAGGTGTGAGCCACCGCACCCAGTTGAGTCTATTCTTTTTAAACGTTTGTTTTATCATGGACCAATTACACTGCTTTGAATCTTTAAAACAATGTGCATGGTGGAGGACGGGCAGCGGTACCCCCCGCCCTCTGTAACAGACAAGCTGCTGAAGGGACGTGTAACACACTATTTCTGCTCACCTGAACAACAGTTTAAAGGGGTGGTAAGAGGGAGAGATTCCCTAGTTCATGGGTTGTGAAAAATCCTTTTGCAAAATGGAGATCCCTTTAGTAGGGAAAGGCCTCTCTCCCTCCTCTACCCTACCCCAGGATTACCTTTGTGGAGTTCAGATGTTCTTTTCTCAACATGACCGTTACCCGTATCCCAAGTGAACAACGTTGGAAGTTTCTGACATTGAAAATGTCCATTTTCTTTAATGGCCAGAATGGAAAAGACTTACAGTAAGCACTGTTCAGAGAGGGCACACATGGATTCTCCCACGGGATCCTTGTGACCACTGCCGACAGCCAGCCAGGATGCCACAGGGTAGTGGCCGCTATTCTGGTCCCCCGACCGGTCCCCTTCTCTAGAAGCAAGCAACCTGCGCTACCCACGGAGGCAGGCACCCAGCCGCCATGCTTCTGTTACGGGATAGGTGGAACCACAAACACAGTTACCTCCTCCTAGCCCGCATCCTGAAACAATTCTGGTGACATTTCACCAATGGCTTTACAGGTGCAGAGACACAGCATGGCTTGTCCCAAGTCACAGCTAAGCTACAGACCCAGGAGTCCAACCCAGCCCTCTCTCCTTGCAGGATGGTAACCCTTGGTGAGCTGTGACCTCCAGACCCTGGAGGAACTCAGTACCTGTACGACCTCCTTCACCAGGGTCTTGTCCGTCCCGGTTTTGGCGCGCTGCAGCCCGCTGACGTTCTCGCCGATCCATGTGATGAGGGCGAACTTGGACCTCTTGCTCATGGCATCCCCGGTGGTGAAGCGCACGAAGGCAAACAACCGGACGTCATCTGTGGCCGAGAGCGAAAAGAGAACATGGTGCTCCATTAAAACACCCCCACGTCATGTCCCCGAGGAGAGGCCATGAGCCGTGAGTGCGCCTAGAGCAGCACAGCAGGAGCCCGGTGCCATTCCCTGGGAGTGCCATGTGCAGAGGGCAGGAGGGAAGCACTCATCCCCTGCCCTTGGCACTCTCTCCTGAATCCTGACAACAGTGCTGCAGGCTTCATGCCCATTTCACAGATGGGAAATGGAGGTTCAGAGAAGTCACATGACACTTTAAAGGTTGTGAGGGAATTCAAGAGGTCATGCTGGGATTTAAACCCAGGCCTCTCTGGTTGCAACGCCTACAGCCTTCCTACAATCAAGGCTCAAATTCTGGGTGGGCCCATTGCACAGATGCGGGCACCGCCAGCAGTGCCAGGGCCCAGTCAAAAAAAATTTTTAAATGAATATTTAAAAAGGCTCAAACTGTGGATCTTATTTATAGGGACCAGAAATTCATCCTCTTTGTAGACCAGAAATTCATCAACTCTTTTTGCCTCAATCTTTGCAGTCCTACTTGGAATCAGACTCTACACTGTAGAGAGACAGGAACCACCCTGGGGCAAGGGGGGTGGGTATGAAGAGGAAATAAAGAAAGGGGCTCTAAATTTGGCCTGGGATATGGCTCCAGGGATATTTCACTTATGACTAGGCAATTAGGTCAACAATGAATTCTGAACCCTTTTCCATTGGCTGTGTTATGCTTGTTCTATCTTATGTAGTCATTTTTTCCCTTTTTATTAAAATGGCTTTGAGGGCTATTTTATTCCATTGATCCACATTAAGTTTTATTTCAATGCCACACTGTTTTTATTATCATGACTTTAAAATCTGTTTCACAATCCACTATGCTGAGTTCTCCCATCCTCCACTGCTCTGTTATCAAAATATCATCTGACAGTCTTAAATTTTTTTTTTTTTTTTTTTGAGACAGAATCTCCCTCTGCCGCCCAGGCTGGAGTGCGGTGGCGCAATCTCGGCTCACTGCAAGCTCTGCCTCTGGGGTTCACGCCATTCTCCCGCCTCAGCCTCCTGAGTAGCTGGAACTACAGGGGCCTGCCACCACACCCGGCTAATTTTTTGCATTTTTAGTAGAGACAGGATTTCACTGTGTTAGCCAGGATGATCTCGATCTCCTGACCTCGTGATCCACCCACCTCGGCCTCCCAAAGTGCTGGGATTACAGGTGTGAGCCACTGCGCCCGGCCTGATATCCTTGAATTTTTAAAGTGATGTGTGTATTGGCCGGATGTGGTGGCTCACCCCTGTAATCCCAGCACTTTGGGAGGCCAAGGTGGGAGGATCACTTTAGCCTCTTTAGCCTAAGAGCTTGAGACCAGCCTGGGCAACATGGCGAAACCCTCTCTCTAAAAAAAAAAAAAAAAAAAACCAAAAAATTAGCTGGGCATGGTGGCGGGCACCTGTAGTCCCAGCTACCAGGGAGGCTGAGGTGGGAGGATCACTTGAGCCCAGGAGGTTGAGACTGCAGTTGAGTAGAGACCACGCCACTGTACTCCAGCCTGGGTGGCCAAGTGAGACCCTGTCTCAAATAAAATAAAATAAAATAAAATAAAATAAATAATGTGCATGTGCATGTGTGTTGTGTGCATTGCATGTGCGTGTGTGTGACATGTGAGTGCATGTGTACTCCACTAGGATAAACCAAAATTGTTCAACATCAGCTCAATTGGCATCTGGGGCCAGATCATTCTCTCTAGTAGGGACCATCCTGTAAATTGCAGGGTGCTGAGCAGCACCCCTCACCTGGACCCACCAGTTATGACAAACAAAAATGCCTCCATACATTGCAGATGTCCCCCAAAGGGGGCAGAACACCCCCAGTTGAGAACCTCTGCTCTAAACCGTTGGTGTCCCCATTTAATCAGGACCCCTTTTGTGTTTTCCAACAAAGTTCTGTGCCTCTTGAGGGGACCACATATCCTTATTCAGCTTACTTCACAACTAGTTCATATTTTAATTGCCAATATCACCAAGATCTCATTACAATTCCTAACTGGTGGTTGCTGGCACATAGGGATGCCACTGGTTTGGAGGCATTCACCTTGTGTTAGCCACTTGCATGAACTGATGCTCTCTCAGGGCATTTAGTTGCTGGTGTGAGGGTGTCTCAGGCACCCAGTGACATCGTAGAGTGATATGTTTGCTTCTCAAACATTGCGTGGATTTGCATCACTGGGGGAATCTTCCTAAATGGAGCTTCTGATTAAACAGGCCTGGGGTTTACGCTTCTAAGAAGCTCCCCAGTGATGCTGATGCTACTGGTCAAAGGATCACACTTTGAGTTAAAAAAAAAAAAAAAAAAATCGGCCGGGCGCGGTGGCTCAAGCCTGTAATCCCAGCACTTTGGGAGGCCGAGACGGGCGGATCACGAGGTCAGGAGATCGAGACCATCCTGGCTAACACGGTGAAACCCCGTCTCTACTAAAAAATACAAAAAACTAGCCGGGCGAAGTGGTGGGCGCCTGTGGTCCCAGCTACTCGGGAGGCTGAGGCAGGAGAATGGCGTGAACCCGGGAGGCGGAGCTTGCGGTGAGCTGAGATCCGGCCACCGCACTCCAGCCTGGGCGACAGAGCCAGACTCAGTCTCAAAAAAAAAAAAAAAAAAAAATCAATCTGCATTTCTTCCTAGAATCTAAGTACCTCCCAGCAGAGTCCCACACAAAGTACATAAGTTAGTACCAAGACCCAAGGCCACAAACCACCTGTCTAAAGGAGACATGGGCCTGGAGCTGACAAGTTCACTTCCTGGTGATTATCTCAAAACCGGAAGGGCAACCAGCAAGTTCGCCTTCGACAAGAAGCCGCGCTGTCTAATGGATCATCCATCTGTCCCCGGGAGCTAAGGAACACACAGCTCGCAGCAGACCATGAACACGTGATCCTCACTGGGGTCCAGGTTCAGGGACTCCACTACACTTACTTCTTAAAGGAAACTGATCATCTCACACGTGTTTCTTAAAGGAAACACTCACACTGGCACAGCACTTTTCAGTTTACAAAACGTGCTTCTGTTTCATCTCATTTGGTCTTTGTAACAATGCTGGGAGGTAGATGAGGTAGAGACACCATGATCACTTTCATCACCAACATTCATAGATAAGGGCTGGAGGCTCAGGGGCTATGTGATGTGGCCAGAGTCACAACATAGTGAGGCCACAGCCAAGGGCCTGGACACCTTAGGTGCGTGTGCTCAGCCCCCTTTCTCCAGGGAACTGCCCCACCAGGCCATGGCCATCTGGGGGTCAGCAGGTGACAAGGCAGCAGGGATAGAAGGAAGGATGATCTCAGGGACACTGTGCAAGTGAATCAACAGGGCCTGGTGACCAACTGGATGTGCGAAGTGAGGACAGGCCCTGGGAACCACGCGTCCACTTTCTGTCTCCATGGATTGGCCTGTGCTGGACATTTCATTGAAATGGACTCATACGCTCTGTGGCCTCTGGGGTCTGGCTTCTTGCACTCAGTGCCACATCTCCAAGGTTCATCCCTGCTGCCGCGTGTGCAGGTCACCACTTCACTCTTTTTCGTGGCTGGACAGTACTCCATTGTATGGAGAGACCACATTCTGCTTATCAGTCCATCAGTTGATAGACATTTGGGATCCTTCCAAAAGGGGCTGATTTCACGCCTCCCGTATCAGGTGACCATGGTGATTAAATGTGAAAGCTACAGAACCCACCTAGCAGTCAGGGTGGAACCTCCAACCTCAAGCTCCTGACACAGGGCGGGGCTGCCAGGTGGCCACTGCACACAGGAAACGAGACTGGGGCAAGAGAGGGCAGTTCCTCCCTTCTAAGGTGCAAAGTGCACAGCCACAGGCGGCAGGTGCAGACTCGGAGTGTGAGGGAGCAGCCCTTCAACTCAAGAGCATTTCTCAGCAGTCCCCGCGGTGTCTGGGAAGCCAGGGCTCTGTTTAGAGTAGTGTTGTCAGAGCATCAACACCAAAGTGCTTAATTAAATGGCGGCCTTGACCTGAGGGGGAGGAGGGGCTGCACATTCGCCTCCGACTGCATTTCACAAGCAAAAGAACGCAGTGAGTCTGTTTCCATGGTAACCACTCTCAGGTTCCCATTTCCACAGTGGTCAGCCCAGACTTGGATCCAAACTGCCCATCCCTGGCCCAAGCCTCCATGGAGGAAAGTTACTAGCCCTGCTTTGGGCCAACGCAGTTTCTGGGGACCCCGACCACGTGTTCAGCCCAGTGCCAAGCCTTCGGGCTGAGCCAGCTCTCCCAGCCTCTCTCTTCTCGATGTGCCCCCCTCCCACGGCTCTGGCCGGCTCCTCTGTGGAGCGTCACGGCTTTTCCAGCGTCTGCCCTCTCTGCTGGCTGCCAAGTGCCTCCACACGCCGGCCGTGTTCTGCATACCTCCAACCCTCCACATCCACCCTTCCCCTCTTTCAGACCTCCCCAGGTCTACCTTGGGCAACACCCCTTGCCCCTGTAGGCTCACAGGTTCTTGTTGAAGAACCACAAGCATTGTCCCTGTGTCCCAAGTACCAGCCCAGGGCCTGGCACAAGATAGATGTACAATAAGTAAGTCACAGCCCCAACCCCAAGGACACTGGGACCCTTCCAGAACCGCAGCCTGATGTCATTTAAATGATCGTGGGGGAGTGGGGTAAAGAGGGACATGGTTTGCTAGGTGACTGCTGGGTGCTTATCTGACAATGGTTTGGTCAACAAGATTGCTGACAGGTCTGTTTCTGAAAATCCGAGTCACGTTGTGCTTACAAATGTTTGCTGCTAGAGATCTGGCACGACAGTGACAGGTCAGCTGAGCCTGAGACGGAAAACCTGTTGGTCTGCGCACCGTTTTTGCAGCTGCCCGGCAGACTGGAGGCCTCTCCCCTACTCCGCTCACCCTGAAGGAGGTTCTCAGCCCCTTTTGACCTCACACTGGGCAGTGGAAGGGGAAGTGCTAGTTCTTCATCCCTGGTTCAGCTACTTTCCTTCTTCTGAACAAATCGGGTCCACCAACCCCAGTGGCAGTCACAGCCCCCCATCAGCAGTGGACAGCCCTAGGCTCCCTCGTCTACCTTGGGCTATTGTCACTCCTATACACAGGAAAACCGGCATATCTACTAAAGGGCACAAAGAAACGCCATCATGTATATATTACTGTGATGTGTGTGTGTGTATATTTGTGTCTGTGTATATATACATATATTTGTGTGTATAATATGTATATATATGTGTATAGGTGTGTTTGTATATGTGTGTATATACATATATTTGTGAGTACAGGTGTACATATATCTGTGTATATATATTCAAGTATTTGTGTATGTGTATGTGTGTTATATATATGTGTGTGTCTGTGTGTGTATGCATTAAGATGAAGGTTGTATGCACCAGAAGAAGGTTGGTACCCAGGCTCTCCATCACCCCCACTGTGCCACTTGGTCCCCAACAGGGCCAATGGTCCATCGCTTCAGACTGAGGTTGAGAGTCCAGGTCTAGACAGAGGAGACAGGGAGACTGGGCGACCCCAGTGGGGGACAGGGGACCCAGGACTTCACCCAAACACAGGCACCAGAGACAGATGCCATGAGCTGCTTCTGCTGGAGGCCTCGGCACAGTGGAACAGTCTATACCCTTAACCTTCTCTGCAACGTCCAGATGGCAAGTTCAAATTTCAGAATCCTTTAAAAACTTACCCCCACATGTACTAGCCTTGTGACCCAAACCAGAGTCCTGAATGGCTCTAAACCTCAGTTTCCTCATCCACAAAATGGATCAAATACTTACCTCATAAAGTGGTTGCGAGGATTACATGAAAAAGAAACGAGATCTGAAGGGCTTGGTGGATGGGACTCCTTGCTGGTTTTTGAGCCCCCACACCTCTCCAGTGAAACTGCCCTCAGGGGTCCACAGGGGCCTCCTAATTGCCAAAGCCAACAGCATCTTCTCCATGCCCACTGGTGGCGTTTCACACCATTGTCAATTCTGCCCTCCTTGAACTTCACCCTTCGCATGGCACCCAGCGCATGGCGCCATCTTGGTTCTCATAGCGCTGATCCTGCCTTCTACTTTCTCCCTGCCTCTTCCACCCCCTCTGTCTCCACACAGGCACTCCCCAGGGTTCCACCTCATCTTCTCCTTTCCCCTGACACTCTCTCCCTGGGAGATCTCAGCTACCACCACAGAACACTGGCACACCTGCCCCTGTCCTCACAACTGTCCACTGCTCTGTCCTTAACAAGATGCGTACAGTCTGCCCTCCATTTCTCACCATCTCCTGGCACCTCGTACCCCTTACACACAACTGTTTGCTAAGGCAACCTGGCGCACTGAGAAGAGCACAAACTCCAGAGATCAGCCAGCCGGGGCCGCATCCCAGCCAGAGCCACATCCCAGCCAAGGCCACATCCCAGCTGGGGCCGCATCCCAGGCGGGGCTGCATCCCAGCAGGGGCTACATCCCAGCTGGCTTCCTTCTAGCTATGGAACATCAGATGAGGGTGCTTCATGCTCTGAGCCTCAGCTGCTCCAGCTGTAGAATGGGGACAACTTTCTGCATCCAGCTCTGGGTTTCAGAGTGGGGCATTCCGAGGCACACAGTCACGGAGTCACTCCTGTGAGTCTCTCTTGAGGACAGATGGAAGACAGTGAAGGTCTGGGAGGGAACTGAGCCCCAAGTCTACCGAGCACTTATGCGGGCTTAGGCCCCACTCCAAGAATCTGCACATCGCAGATTCTTCTTCTCTGTGAGGGCAGCACAGATCACAGACCCATTTCACAGATGAAGAAACCGAGGCTTGGAGAGGTGAAGTGATCATGAGCCACACAATCCTCCCTGCCCGCTGCAGAGCTGCTGAAGTCTAAAGCAGCAGCTCTCAACGCATGGTCCTTGGACCAGCAGCACCACAACACCCAGGAACTTACTAGAAATGTGAGTGCTCAGGCTCCACTCAGCCCTACTGATCCAGACACTGGGAGTGGAGCTCTGAAACTGGGCTCGGATGAGCCCCAGGGTGATTCTGAGGCTGCTGAACCTTGAGACCCACTGGCTTAGAGGAAGAGGTGGAGAAGAGGAAATGGTGACAACTCGCTGTTGGGAGAGGGGACGAGACAAAGGTCTCAAGGGCAGAAAAGCTGAAGTGCTCAGAGCTCAGTTCCCCACGTCTTCCTTGCTGCCTGTCTGCCTTTTATTTTAAACAAGTGACGGCAGGAAACAGCTTCCTGCAGACTCCATGGTTCCTGAGCTCGTCTATCAAAGACCACCAGGACAGTCCCTCCAGTGTTCCCTCCCCAAAACCCCAACCTCAAGAGAGGGAACAGCCATCATTAGCAAGAGAGCTACTGAGCATCAGCCCTGGGTACCGGGAGGCCTTTCTGCCTGTGCTGCCTCTAGCTCCTCTGCTTGCCCATAAGCCACGAGGATTCAGATGCGCATCACAGCATCACACCGAGCCCTGTCTCACCGAGGATACAGCAAGGTCAGGAGCCCCATCCTGAGGACCGTGGTTTCCTTCTGGTCGGTGTCATGCACTCAGAGCTCAGGCTGATTGCACACTGGAAGTTCCCGATTTGGAGACTATGGATGCCCTCCCCTTCCCACCCAGGGCGAGTTTTGTTTATGAAAAGGCAGCTGTCATGTTTAACATTAATAAAACTCCACTCTCAAAAGAGCCTGACCCTTCCTTCTGCTGGTCTACGAAGCCTCATCAGAGGCCAACGATGGAGCTCTGGCTCCTGGAAAGGACCCCTGGAGACCTAGAAGCCCCAGGCAGGGCCCTGCAGGTAGGTAAAGGGAGCCTTAGTCCAGTGCCCAGGTCATCTCTTCAAGGTTCCCCGCCTTCATGTACTAAGTAAGTTCATCTGTGTCAACACATGAGCATCCTAATGTTCTCAGGACACTGCCTGGCGCAGAGCGGAGCTCAGCCCTGGTGGCTGTTACAGGCTCCTCTCTCTGGCCTCTCCCTCTCCTGGCTCTCCTCTGACCTTTCCCCTGGGTCCTGGAAGTGCCTTTCCGCCTCCTCCTCCTCCTCGGTGCCTCCTCCTCCCCTTCTTCCCTCCTCCCGACCTCTCAGGAAGAGAGAGGGATGGGGCAGGGAAAGGCCGGAGGGGGTAAAGAAGAGACAGTGGGGGTGGGAGGGACCACACAGGGAGACCCAGCGGGAGAACCAAGTGGGGGCAGGGACCAAGGCGGGCAGGGGGGTGGGTGGATTAAAGCGGGTCGGGGAGAAGGAGCTGCTGAGCAGTCAAAGTGATGGGGATGTGGGAAAAAAACCCCAATGACAACGGAAACGGAGGATGACCCCAAAGTGGCCAGCTAGGAAGGGGGGCAAAGGCAAGAATTCTCTGTAATCACCAAAGCCACCAGGATGAGCTGCTCTAATAATTCCCCAAAAGTTACAAACGGCATATGGTACCCACTAAGCTCGGAAGGCCTGCCCCTCCCCCCTTCCCCCTCCCACCCACACTGGAAATCTCAGGCTCAGGTCAGCTCTGAGGAAGAGATTCTGACCAGGCCCACCCAGTGTTCTCACCAGGGTAGCCCCGACACAGGATCCACATTGACTGGGGGCCTTCTCCCCAAAGAGATTCTAGTCTCCTCTGCGTTTCCCCAAAGCCAGTCCTGGCTGGAGGACCAACCCCCGGAGGAAGGAGGATCTGGCTGGGCCAAGCACCGCACAACTCTCTCAACACGTTTGCAAATGTTTTAAACAACTTTTTCTTTCATTACAAAAACATATACTAGGTGTAGAATAATGAGAAACACAAAAAAGCCAAATGAAGAAATTAAGGGTCCCCCACCACCCTAGAAACTTCTTAGTGTAAGTCCTTTTGATCTTTTCAGCTACTTTCATATCTGTCTGGGTCTTGTTATGGCCCCAGCACTGATCCCCACGCCAGGCATGTCATAGGCACCCTCTACGTTATCTGTGGGCCAACGGAAAGAAAAACGAGAGAATCATTTCAGAATTTCAACCCCACACTCAACCTTAGAGCAAGGCAAAAGAAAGGGGGAAGGGAAGGGCGGGAGGAAGTTGCCCCAGAGGGCGGCAAGATTGCAGCTCACTCTAACGCTGCCCTAACTTTACAGAGACTCCGGAGAGGTTATGCAAACACGGCTCAGGAAGGGAAAAAACAACCCACACACTAAAAAGCTGAGTTGTCAGCTTCCACCGAGGGAGCTCCCTGGAGCGAGGAGGAAAGGAAACGGGAAAGAACTCTTACATCCTGCTGCCCAGAGCAAGGGGACAGCTGGGCAGTCGCCATGGCAGCGGCTGGCTTCCAGCAGGCGGCTAAGGGGAGGGGGGCAAGGCTGAGGAAGGAGAAAGGTCTTCTCGCCACCAAAGAGGAAGGAGGGCTCAGTGGGCGCCCATGTGTGTAAGAGGGAGGGGCCTGAGGCTGGGGCTGGAAGGCGCCAGGTTCGTGGCTGAAGTTGAAAGGAGAGCTCTCACTACTAAGAGGCCGCGTATCACTGTAGCACTTGCTGTCTTTTTTCAGAGTGACTTTCGTAGCTTCCCCTGACTGACAAAAACCAAACCAAACCAAACGCACCCTCCTGTCCTGCTCAAAAAACTTTGCAAAAATATTAAAAAGTGTAAAAACTAAAACTCATTACTCTAGAAATAAACTCCTTTTGGTTTATTCCTTATAGGGAATGACTAAAACTCTTTTTTTTTTTTTGAGACGGAGTCTTGCTCTGTCGCCCAGGCTGGAGTACAGTGGCGGGATCTCGGCTCACTATAAGCTCCAAGTTCACGCCATTCTCCTGCCTCAGCCTCCCAAGTAGCTGCGACTACAGGCGCCCACCACTACACCTGGCTAATCTTTTTGTATTTTTAGTAGAGATGGGGTTTCACCATGTTAGCCAGGATGGCCTCGATCTCCTGACCTCGTGATCCGCCTGTCTTGGCCTCCCAAAGTGCTGGGATTACAGGCATGAGCCACCGCGCCCGGCCTTTTTTTTTTTTTTTTTTTTTTTTTGAGATGAAGTCTCGCTCTGTTGCCCAGCCTGCAGTACCGTGGCACGATCTCAGTCACTGCAACCTCCGCCTCCCAGGTTCAAGCGATTCTCCAGCCTCAGCCTCCCGAGCAGCAGGGATTACAGTTGCCTGCCACCATGCGCGGCTAATTTTTGTAGTTTTAGTACAGACGGGCTTTCACCACGTTGGCCAGGCTGATCTCGAACCCCTGACCTCAGGTGATCCGCCCGCCTCAGCCTCCCAAAGAGCTGGGATTACAGGCATGAGCCACTGCGCCCGGTCAAGGCTCTGTTTCTTTATGTGATCTGCATTGTGTGGGTATCTGCGTGTAGGCACATTGTTTCTGCATTGGAGCTCACACTGTAAATGCGGTTTGATATCCAATGCAGAAGCCTCCTCAAATGATCCCTGACTCATTGCATTTTCATTAGGTGTGAATGACCCAGCTTTCCTAGCTTGACAGAGAACATAAGAAAATGGAGTGCAGGATGGCCAGAGGAAAAGAAAGATGATTACTTCAGCAGAACCTCCAGGGTATAAGCTGATCTGGATACCCAAATTAAACCGAGAGCTAAAGGTTTTCCCCCTATGACAAAGCACTAGCACTTTCTTTCAATGATAATTCTCTACTTCCTTAAATGGGAGTTAGTGTGTTAGACCTGACTCCACCCTCTGACTTAGAGAAGGGGGGCTGTAACCAGTCCCTGGAGGCTCTGAGGACCTTATTGCAGCATCTATGGCATCTACAAGGAGACACTCGGCCACTGCGGGATTCAGTGTCTGGCTCCCAATCACTGAACAGCCCTGGCACACACTGCTTTATACTCTTGTATCTGCTTTTTACTGTTGTGCTGCGTCTTCCATCACTGTGGGATGGTTATTTGACAAACACTTACTGACAATCTGTGATACAGGGATTTTGCCGAAAAACATGCAATCCCTACCCTCAAAAAATATACAGTCTACCATGGCAAACAAAAATGTAGTGTGTGAATACCATGACATTACTGCTATGATAAAGAGTTGTGGCTGGCAGTGATAGTAGCATCAAGGAAAGAAGGAAATCCACTCTGCCTGGACGGTTGTGATCATGACAGGCTTCGCAGAGGAGGTGATGTTTGATTAGGGTCTTTTTCTTTTTACTCCCCGAGATGGAGTCTCACTCTGTCACCCAGGCTGGAGTGCAGTGGCACGATCTCGGCTCACTGCAACCTCCGCCTCCCGGGTTCAAGCAATTCTCCTGCCTCAGCCTCCTGAGTAGCTGGGATTACTGGCACGCTTCACCCCACCTGGCTAATTTTTGTATTTTTAGTATAGACAGGGTTTCACCATGTTGGCCAGGCTGGTCTCGAACTCTTGACCTTGTGATCCCCCAATCCTGGACTCCCAAAGTGCTGGGACTACAGGCATGAGCGACCGCAGCCGTCCTGATCAGGGTCTTGAAGGATGACTTAGAGTTCCTCCAGAGAACAGGGAAAGGACAAAGAGGGTTCTTGTTAACAATTTGAGAGAGAGATTGTGACAGAACTCCAAACAAAGTAACAGCCTCTGCTGGCAAGTTCAAAACGCCTTCCTCCACCAGCCGTCTCTCTGTTTCTGACTCACCACAAGCCAGAGGGGCATAGGATGCAGTTGATTATAACTGTGTGCAAACTAAGAGCTTAAAGGCTCAGAATGAGCTACAGGGCTCCTTCAGCTTGCTCAGCCCTACTCCAGGAGCGAAGGAATCTTGTTCCCCAGCACATCCAAAGCACCCAGACGATGCCCCACGTGTGTTCAATACATACATCCTGAACAAATGAAGGGCATCTGCATGCCATCTTTGACCTCTCAGAGGCTTTTCAGTTCCCAATTTGCAGCTGGGGGTGCAATTTTATAAGGTAAAATAAAGAAGATGGGCACAGTGGCTCGGGCCTGTAATCCCAATACTTTGGGAGGCTGAAGCAGGACGATCGCTTGAGCCCAGGAGGTTGAGGCTGCAGTGAGCTATGATCACACCACTGCACTCCAGCCTGGGCCACAGTGAGACTCTGTTTCAAAAAATTTTTTTCTTTTAATTAAAAAAAAAAAAAGAATAAAACCAATTCCTTCTCAGGATTTTTGAAGTGTGACTTCCACCCCCAGAGAGCAGGAATGAATAGACAGGCAGGAATGAATGGATATGGACAGACATAACAAGTGATTTGTTTTGACAAATCTGTGGTTTAGTAAAAGTGCATAGGGCTGGACGCGGTGGCTCATGTCTGTAATCCCAGCACTTTGGGAGGCCAAGGCGAGCAGATCACTTGAGCTCAGGAGTTGGAGACCAGCCTGGCCAACCTGGCAAAATCCTGTCTCTACTAAAAACATAAAAATTAGCCACCCATGGTGGTGTACACCTGTAATCCCAGCTATTCAGGAGGCTGAAGTAGGAGAATCGCTTGAGTCCAGGGGGCAGAGGTTGCAGTAAGCTGAGATCATGCCACTGCACTCCAGCCTGGAGATAGAGTGAGACTCCATCACAAAAGGAAAAAAAAAAAAATTCGTGCATGGAAAGGGCAGGCCAATAAGGTAGTGTTGCTAGAGTCAGCGATGCCTGCATAATGAGGAAGCTGATTCTCCACCTTTCACATACCCCAAGGACGGTGGCCCAGAGGGACGCAGCTGGCTGGAAACATCAGCCGCAGGAGAGCCTGGAGAGTAGGGTTTAGGTCCTGGCTCTGCCCCTTTCCTCCCATGTGACAATGGCCCAGCGACTTCCCCTCTCTGCCCCCCAGTTCCCCGGAGGCCTCTCCACCTCTGCGTAGGAGCCCCTGGTTGGCGGGGGCAGCCTCGCAGTGGACTTTAACAACACTCCAGCCCGCAAGCCTGCACACACCAGCCCCCACGGGGAGGGCTGACTCACTTTACTCTTCTACAGATTCACTTATTCGTTACCCCATGCAACGTCCGAGGCAGAACCTCCCCTCTTCCCAAAGGACCGAGGCAACGAAGCGTGACTCAGCCAGGGCTCTGCGCCAGACTCTGAGTGAGCACATTGGAAACGCGGGTACCACACGGCATCGTGGCTCGGCCCTAAACACAGGAGGACCCCACTGAGAGCCCAAGGGACCAGCAAGCCTCCCCCTGGAGGTCTCCTCAACGGTGACACAGCACGTTGATCCTCATCAGAGTCAGCTGAGGGGGTGACGCCCTGGGAATTGGGCCAGGCATACAAAGTGTTGAGAAGCGCTAGGTGAGGATAAGGACAAGGCGGCCTTGGGACCAACGGGGACAATGGCAACAGACTATGAAGCGAATGGAGGCAGTGGGGGAGCCGGGAGTTCAGTGGGGAGAGGCAGGGCTGTGCTCAGAGAAAGAGGCCGCTCAGGGCCTGTGGGGTTGGCGCATCATCCCTGGGGACCCACAGGAAGAAGTGGCAGAATAAAACTGCCCAGCTGGAAATGAGCCCCAAAAACAGCCAAGGCAAAGTTCTAGGAGGACATGAAACCAAAGTAGTCAGAATAAAATGCGTGCTGCTCCAGGAAAACCCGGAGGCCTTACATGGCTCCCGGGGCCACTGCACCCTGGGCCCTGCTAGCTCCCCACCGTCCCGCTTTCCACCCCCCACTCCCCACCCACACTTCCTCCCCGATGGCCTCCACCCCATGTTCCCCACTTCCTACGACACCCCCACTCCCCTCTCCCTCCCGCTGCCCCACCACAGCTGGACCCCATGCTTCCCAACTGCCTTCCCACCCATGCTCCCCTCCCACTCCCCAACCCCTGCGCTCCCCATTCACATTCACCAGCCATAGCCCTCATCCCACAGCCCCCATCCCCTACTCCCTACGCCACACTCACCCTCCACAGTCCTCACCCCCTGCTCTCCACCCCTACTCCCCACCCACGCTCCCCTCCCATGGCCCACACCCCATGGCCCCGCTAGGTTCCTGCCCTCCTGCCCACCCAGGAGCCTCTTCCTCCTTTTTTCTTTACGCTTCTTAAACCTAAGATATTATTTACACAGCATGAACAGCACCCTGTTAAACTGTACAATTCAGTGGTTTTCGGTCCATTCACAAGGTTGTGCACGGTAATGCACCCCACTGAGCTCTCCCAGCACGAGTGCCCAGCAGACCGTGAGTGCTCAGTTTATATTTGCTGCGGGGATGAGTGATCAAAGTCACCCAGGAAGAGAGTATGGTGTTCCCAAGAACGGGCCACACAGCAGCCAGGTTTGGCCAAATCCAGAGAGCTCCAGGGTGGACACGGCCCTCTCTGTCCCTCTGTGAGGCAGAGGCCCAGAGGGGGCTGTGGCTGCAGGGGTCACACAGGGGGCGCCACGAGCCTGGCTCTTTGCATCTCAAGCCAGGTTCTTTTCACCCTTCCCCCAGCTCCAGCTGACCCCTGGCCCGCCTGAGGCGGCAGCAGCTTGTATTTGCAAGCCATGAACAATACACTCCATTTTATAAGCAGGGTAGAATTCTAGCCAGAAAGGAGGGGAAAAGCTCTAGCCAGAAAGGGGGAGAAAAGCGCTTCCGCTTCCGGGTCAGATCAGACCTCCAAAGGCCAGCCCTTCAGGCAAAAGTAGGGAAATCGGGATTTCCTGGGAAAGTCTCTCCAGGGCAGGAGGGAACATTTGGGTTCAGGAATTAAGGAGCATTGCTCCCCAGACACACTCACAGGTTTTCTGTGTCAACAACAATGGCAGAAATGACCTCTAAACAACAGTGGCTTCTAAACAGTGCCACGGCTCCCCCACGGCCTGGGCCTGGGCCTTAGGTCTGCCCCTTGGTGTTCCACAAAAGAGCCTCCCGTGGTCTTACCTCCTTGTTTCATGAAGATTTTACATTGCAAGCTGGAGTGCAGGGGGTGTCAGGAGTGGGGGCGAGAAGCACATGCACCAGGTAAGAATTGCAGCCCGGCCGCATGCCGCCCCAGCTGTGAAACGGGATAGCAACAGGGCCTGCGATGCTGGGTCACCGTGCATATTAAATTAAATCACAAGAAAGTGACTGTGGCAGGCAAAACAATGGCCCCCAAGACATCTACGTCCTAAACCCCAAAACTGTGAATATGTCCCTCACATGGCAAAAGGGACTTTGAGGGTGCGATTAAGGTAAGGATCCTGAGATGGGAGATTCTCCTGGGTTATCTGTGTGAGACCTGTGTGATCACTGCAGTCCTTAAATGGGGAAGGGTGGGGAGGAGGGCCAGAACCAGAGAGATGACATCATGAGGACTCGACCTGCCACAACTGGCTTTGAAGACAGAGGAAGAGGCCACAAGCCAAGGAATGCAGGCAGCCTCTGGAAGCCAGAGAAGGCAAGGAAATGGATTCTCCCCTGGAGCCTCCAGGAGAAACTGCCCTGTCCACACCTGGATTTTAGTCCTGGGAGGCTCATGTCAGTCTTCTGAGTTCCAGAATTGTAAGATGATGCATTTATGTTGTTTTAATTCACCACGTTTGTGGTCATTTGTAACAGCGGCCATAGGAAATTAACACAGTGACCTTGGCTAATGCCTGGCCTAATAAAGGTCCACTGTTAACTATTGCTGTTATCAATTTAGTTACTTATTACTGGCAAGGAAGCTTACCTAACTACATAGAAGACAAAATAAGTGCATGAAGAAAAACGTGGTGACCATAAACTAAGTACAGAACTAAAAACAAGATCTATGACGGGTTAATTTCAAAATGCACGCATGAAATAAAATATTAAATGCTGAGGTGCCATGCCTGTCTTCAGAAACCAGCCTCTGGGGACCTGCCACTGCTGAGGCCACTGAGCTAAATCAGAAAAGTCTCTGGCACTTGTTTAAGTGGGAGAGGAAGGTGGCGATGTCTGGGCTCTGGAGTAAGAAGCCTGGGGCCAGAGCAGTCACGTGGCCAGTGGTAGCAGCCGGGGAGCCTTGGGGGCCACTGGACTGTTACTTTGGAGGAGGGGACGGCGGGCCCTCCTGTGTGAGCTTAGCTCTCAGACATCTACATAGACTGTCACTCATATGCCTACTCAACCACATCTGTGCAGGCTATCAGGTGCTGTTCCCAGCACTGCCAATACTGCAGAAAACAAAGCTGACCAGGTTTCTGCCCCACAGGGCTTAGATGCTCCCAGGAAAGTCACACAATAAACAGGTGCATAACTGCACATGTGGCTATGATCTTAGGCACTGCTAAATGCTGCAAGGATATGCTTTTTGACTCCTTGTCACCTTCTCGAAGGCCACATCTGGTTTCAGCGGTGGTGGGCATAGCCATTTGGGTACACCATGACATCCTGCCATGTGCTAGCTGCTCAATCCCACAGAGGCACAGCCTGGAGTGCAGAAACCCTAGAGCCCCTAAAGGACCCCTCAACCAATGGTGGATGAGAGTCGGTGGCTACGTGCCCCCGCCTCCCAGGGCTGTACTCTCCACGTTCCTCTAAGGGTTCCTGTGGGATTTTGTCCCAGATGCCCACAGCAGTAACTGTAGGATTCTGTCCCAGGTGCCTACAGCTCATAAGAAGTAGAGCTGAAATTTGAACCCAGGCATTATGGGTTCTCTTCTATAAGCAAGAGACAAAGGAGTGGACAGCCAGCACTTGCTGGGAAAAGCCTATGACCCGGGATACAGCCCATGACTTGGGCCTACTCAAGGAAGCAACACACCCGTGGGGAAAAGAGACTGGGAGCCAGCTAACCATGAAGCTTGGGGATTCCACCACCAACCGGACAAAGTCCCTCTCTCCAGGACTTCACCAAGGAGATGAAGAAACAGACATGCACACCACCACCACACAGGACACCAGCACCATGAAGACAAGGAGGGCATCCGAGCAGAGGGAGCATTCACACCGGGCCTTGACGGGTGTGTAGGAGTCCTCCAGGAAAGCGAAACAGATGAAGACAGTGCAGGCAGAGGGAAGAGCATCCACAGGCCTAAGGAAGCGGGAAGGCAGGGCAGCATGGCACAGGGAAGGGCTGGGAGCCTCGGACACAGATCTGGATTCAAAATGCAGTTCTTCCCAGCTGCAGCGTTTCCAGCAAGCAACTCTGGCTCTCCAAGGAAAATGTCAGGTTCCTCCTCAGTGAAGTGCGGATAATTCCTACTTGTGGGTGTCACTCTGCTCATTACACCCTCAGAGAGAAGATAAATGAGATGAGCTAACACACGCAGAGCCCCTACGTAGGGCCTGGGACTTGGGCATCCCTGAGGTCAGCATTGTGTGTGTTGGGGACATGCACTGGAGGAGTTGGCTGGCCAGCCCCTGTCATAAAGGGCACTCCATGTCATGTCTGAGCATTTGGACCTTATGGGGAAAAGGTGTTGGGAGTGGGAGGCGGGGGAGCAGCCCAACCTGAAGGTTAGAAAGCCACCCCTGGCCTGAACTGCAAGCTCACTGGGGTCAGGGAAGGGACTCAACTCAGTACTTGGCAAAGGGCTTGGCGCACAGTAGATGCTCAAGAAACGTCCTGGAGAAGACAAGGTCATGATCAAGGGTGGAGCCCTAAGAAACGCCTAGACTTATCAGGCAGGAAGCAGAAGAAGCAGCAGCAGAAGGAAGTGAGAATGAAAGGAGAGAGACATAAAAGGAGAACTAGGCAAGTCTAGCCGTGCAGAAGCAGAAGCACAAGCGAGGGGGACTATCTTTTCAGGGGGTGCTGGCCACTGGCAAATGCTGGAGGGAGGTAAAGTGAATCAGAGACAAAGAAATGACCACTAAATCTGGCAACTGGAATATTATCAAAGACCTAGGCATAGAGCGCCATGCTCCAGGTGTGGGTGGGCGCCAGAATGAAATAGGGTAAAGAAAGGATAGAAGACAAGGAGGTATTATAACATCCCTAAAACCTGTAAGCAATGCTTTCAAAAAGTTTGCATTAACTTCTGAAGATTTTCAAGGGGCAAAAACACAATTTAACTAGTGTTTGGGGAAGGCCTTTTTTAAACATGAGACACTGTACTTACCAGGAAGATACACATCTACCATCCCTCATCATGGGTGACAAGGCCACAAACAGAAAAGAAAGCACAAACATCACCATGCAGTAGAATGAAAGAGCTACCACAAAGCCCACGCGCCTTTGGACACACAAAAAAGCTACGCAGCATGGCTCGGGGCCTCCCAGCTTCAGATATGTGGCAAAGAAGGCAATGGGAGACTGGATAGTGCACAAAATCACAAAGGTAATGTCTCAGCAGCCCTTCAGGGTACCACTTAAAAACAAAACCCCAGCCGGGCGGGGTGGCTCACGCCTGTAATTCCAACACTTTGAGAGGCCAAGGCAAGTGGATCGCTTGAGCCCAGGAGTTCGAGACCAGCCTGGACAACACAATGAAACCCTATCTTTACAAAAGATACAAAAATGAGCCAAAGCAGGTGCCTGTAGTCCCAGCTACTAGGAGATGCTGAGGTAGGAGAATTGCCTGAGCCTGGGAGACAGAGGTTGCAGTGAGCCAAGATCATGCCACTGCACTCCAGCCTGGGTGACAGGGCAAGATCTTGTCTCAAAAATTAAATTAAATTAAAAACCCAACATTGTTTCTGGAGCAAAGTAGGGACTCAATAAAATGTTTGTCACATGCATAACGGACAGACTGTTCAGCACTTTATAACTGCCCAAAGCCCTGTCACAGATTGAGAGCTTCAGTCCCTTAGACCTTAGGAAAGAAGGGAATTTCTCTCCTTCCCTTCTCACCCAAATTTCTGAAACCCGTGTGTGTATGTGCAGCTAGGGAAAAAATATTCAGGTGCAAAACAGCATGATACATAGACTGCCAACTCTCTGTGCGTTGTATTGCTATATATGAGGAGGTCACGGACAGCAGGTGAATTTGACTCCTTAGCATTCCAGCTCCCTTCTTTTGGTAACTACACTCCAGTTTTCCGTAGGAACCACCCCTCCACCACTCTCAGTCTCTGTCGTCCAGGTAGGGCTGATCCCACCTCCGAGAGGCATAGACCAGGCCTGTACTAAGACACATTTAGTCAGTCTTCCTGGAGGCACAGCAGGCCAGAAAACGGGGCTGTGAGACAGCAGAGCGCAGAGGGAAGGAGCACCTCCTTCAATCCTTTCTTCAACATCTACGCCAAGCGGTTAATCGGACTCTCCTCACATACCTCCCATGACGGGGGCCTCGCTTTCTCCTCTGGTAGCCCGTTCTACCTTGAGGGCCGTTCTTCCACTCCAGGTCCACCCAAAATCTATCTGATATGGTTTGACTGTGTCCCCACCCAAATCTCACCTTGAATTGTGATAATCCCCATGTGTCAAGAGCAGGACGGGGTGGAGATAACTGAATCACGAGGGCAGTTTTCCCCACACTGTTCTGGTGACAGTGAGTTCTCACAGAGTTCATAGTTTTACAAGGGGCTATCCCCTTTGCTTGGCTCTCAGTCTCTCTCCTGCTGCCATGTAAAGAAGGATGTGTTTGCTTCCCCTTTTGCCGTGACTGTAAGTTTCCAGAGGCCTCCCCAGCCATGCAAAACTGTTAGTCAATTAAACCTCTTTTCTTTATAAATTACCCAGTTGCAGGTATTTCTTCATAGCAGCGTGAGAACAGACTCACACACTATCCCTGAATTCCTACTGCATAGTCCCATTTACCACATAGGGTTGGTGTGGGGGTAGGAACACAAGAAGTCCACACTTTCCACATGACAGCCCCTCAAACATCTGAAGACAACACTCGTGTGCCCCCAAGGATCTCTCCTCTTGATCTCACAAGGTTAAATATGCCCAATTTCCTCAGTCAGTTCTCACATGAGAGGCTTTAAATTCCTTGTCCAGCCTGGATTCTCCTCTCCTCTGAGACTGTGTCCAGCTGCCTAACCTGGAGACTATGGCCAGGACTCTTTTAGATGGAAACTAAATCCAGAACCCACTCATGCTGGCCTAAGAAAAAATATTACTTGGCTCATGAAAGTGAACCGTCTAAGGAGAAAGCTTCAAGCATGGCTGGATCCCAGAGTTTTAAGCCGCGTCACCTGTCTCCACCCCCACCACAAGGCTCTGTCCCTGAGTTCTCAGACAGGTTCTCTCTATAAATGGTAGACACGCCCTGTGAGCTCCAAGTCCTCATCATTCTTATTTGTTTTAATCCCAGAGAAAGATAAAAAGACTCTTTACCAACAACTCTGTCCAAAGTCTCAGGGATGAATCTGATTGGCTAGATGTGAGTCACAAGGGCCCTTGAACCAGTTGGCAGAGGGGTGGCTTACTCTGATTGGACAGTCTGGGTCATGTGCCCTCTCACAGGCACTACATTGGCTGCCCAGGATTATTATGAAATGGAAGGAAGAGTTTCCCCCAAAGGATGGAATGCTGGACAGAAAAACAAAAACAAAACAAACAAAAAAAACCCCATCAATCCCTACATCTCTCTGTGTGACGTTTTGGATTAAACACTACTGGTTGACCAGAGCCTCATGGGAATATCGTCTCCACCCAGACCATCATCCAACAAATGTTACAAGGCACCTGCCTCCAAGCAAGCCGATGCTGCCCTTCATGAAGGTGCCTTTTCTGGTAACCACCGCACATCTCAAATTTCTTTCAACCTATCCATTGATATGTAACACCTTTCAGAAGGTGCTACTTTAACAACAACCACATTTATTGAGCATTTATTCTGTGTCAGGCAGTACTCTACAAGCTTCATATGGAACATGCCGGTTTATCCTTACAACAACCTACGTGCAATCATTATCCCCATCTTTACAGACGAGAAAACAGAAACTCTGGGAGATCTGCCCAAGGTCACACAGCACAAGGCTATCGTTCAAAGCAAGATGCCCCAGCCCCACCACTGATGCTCTTAACCAATCAGCTCTAAAAGCTGCACCAACAGAAAACTGGACTCATTCCCAGATGCCTGGATTCCTTCTAAAATAAAACTGCTTGCAACACATAATTTGAGGTCCATGGATAGAGGATTGGTTTAACAATGTTACATTTGTGTGAGAGAAACTATGTAGCCATTTTCAAACTGGTACTGCAGAATAAGAGAGGAAGATAGGGAGGACTTTGGAATGGGGGGGAGGTGGCTCTAAAATATCTATGATCCCCTTTTGTAGTAGAATTACAAATAGAAAAATATCTCAAGAATATAGATAAAAATGAGACCAGTAGTCTGTCCTGGGAGATGACAATAAAATGTGAGCTCCATGAGGACAGGGGCCTTTTCCGTTTCTATACTTAACCTCAGTGCCTAGAATCGCGCCCCCACAGAGTAGCACTCTCATATGTTCAATAAATTAAATGAAGAAATGAACAGGAGAATGAAGGAATAAATGAATGAATGAGGGAACAAGTTCCTGAGTGTTTGCAAAACTGTATCTGAGCTGTATTACTTGGTATTCTCTTCTTTTGGTTTAATCTTGGTTTATGAGTATGCTACAAAGAATATGTATTATTTGAGTGGTACAGAAACAAAATGTGATTTCATAGACAGCCCCAGCCACTGCCTCACCATACATACATGATCTGTAAGCCCTTTCTGCTGTGGTCAGACAGATCATATGACCGGTCTGGTAAATGGCTTCTTTCCCTCCACCTCTGCCAGCTGAGCCCTGATTGCTCCTGGCTCCCAGTGGCTCTGTTAGGTGAACCTGTGACCCTCCAGCCCAGCTCAGCACCCATTTCCTTCCCATCATCTCTCCCCCTTCCGTCTTCTTGGTGCTCTTGAACGCTTCTTCCACATCACTTAAATTCCACAGACAAAAATGGCAATCACAGTGACTGACATTTATGGAGTGCTCACTATGTCCCAAGCAGCATAAGGACTTGCTTCTTCAATCCTTCTAATGACCACACTGTAGCAGGTTACCAGACGGGTAACTCACCTGCTCCAGAGCACATGACTGGCAAGTATTTGAACCCAGGCAATCGGACAAAACCCAAACCTTGAACCACTGAGCTAAGCACCTCTCACCATGCTCCTGCACGCAGACCCGTGCCAAAGGTCTAATGCGTGTCCACATGGGGCCAAATGCCTATTGCATATCAGCCTGGGCCAGGTGCTACTGTGTGCTAAGTGGGGACGTGTACTGAAAGCTTCCGAATGGAAAGCATAATGCCTCCATGAGTGCTATCAGAGTAAAAACAATTATTTGAGGCCGGGCACAGTGGCTCACACCTGTAATCCCAGCATTTTGGGAGGCTGAGGCAAGTGGATCACTTGAGGTCAGGAGTTTGAGACCAGCCTGGCCAACATGGTGAAATCCCATCTCTACTAAAAATACAAAAATTTGCCAGGTGTGGTGGCACGTGCCTGTAGTCCCAGCTACTTGGGAGGCTGAGGCAGGAGAATCGCTTGACCCCAGGAGGCAGAGGCTGCACTCCAGCCTGGACGACAGAAAAAAAACTCTGTCTCAAAAAAAAAGAAAAGCAGTGGTAAGGGCAGCCAACACACACCATGGCCTGTGCTCTCATTTTAGGTCCATTACTTCAGGGAACCTTCCCAGTCACCTTCAAAGGTAAGCATGTCAGGATCCCCATTTTACAGACCTAAAAACTGAGGCACAGAGGGAGGGATGCACTTGCCCAAGGCCACACAGTGAGTGAGAAGCAGAGCTGAGATGTCAATCTAAAATGTTTCTTTTTTCTTTTTCTTTTTTTTTTTTTTTGAGACAGAGTCTCACTCTGTTGCCCAGGCTAGAGTACAATGGCACGATCTCAGCTCATTGCAACCTCTGCCTCCTGGGTTCAAGCGATTCTCCTGCCTCAGTCTCCGAGTAGCTGGGATTACAGGCACTGGCCACCATGCCCAGCTAAGTTTTGTATTTTTAGTAAAGACAGGGTTTCACTATGTTGGCCAGGCTGGTCTCAAACTCCTGACCTCAAGTGATCCGCCTGCCTTGGCCTCCCAAAGTGCTGGGATTACAGGCATGAGCCATGGCGCCCGGACTACAGCGTTTTTGATTCCAAAGTGTACTCAGAGTTGAAATAAAGAAGGAATCACAGTAAGCTAGGTAGGCGGCTGAGTCCCACATGAGTTGAGATGGGGAAGAGGTGTTCCTCATGGTAGAAACCTCCAAAATCAAAAGCACCAAGGCGGGGATGTTACAGTGTTGGGCCGCAGGTGCGTGAGGGAGGCTGTGTGGAGATACTAGAGAGGAGATGTGGGTGGGGACAAACCGACTAGAAAACCAAGCAGACAGCCTGAGTGTAATCCAATGGGCAGAAGGGAGCCATAGAAGGTTAATGAGCAGAGGAGTGACTTGATTAGAAATATACTATAGAAAGAATTACCCCAGCAAGGGAGGACAGAGTAGATACCAGACAAGGAAGATCGAGGGCAAACAGACTGTTGCTATAAAGAGGAAGGCAGAGATGTTAAGGGGCAAATGGACACTTTTCTGAAAGTGGCATGCCATTCTTCCCTAGAAGGCCACCTCCCCAAGTCAGTCTCCTGGTTTGGGTGGGGCTGCCCCCTCCCCCCACTCCAGAGGTGCGCATGTGATCCAGGCCTGGCCACCCAGAGTCTCAGTGGTTGGTCTAGGGATGGGCACACGACCTCAAGGGAGCCACAGACAGTCCAGGGACCCCCAAATCACTGGCAAAGAGGCCTGCTCTCTCTCCACCAAGATGGCTCTGCCCAGGGACTAAACCTTCCCGTTCCCCGCAAGAATGGAGGTGAAGGATGAAGACAGAGCTAGGAGGAGGAAGACAGGCTGTTTGGAGTTTGGGCAGCCTTTGCTGCTGCTAGAACTTCCCCTGGAGTTTCCAACCTAGAGGCCACAGTGGATTTTCTGCTTACATTAATCTGCACTGGGCATCTCTCACAGCCCTTGCAAGGTCTCTGACCATCCCAGGTGAACTGAGCTATGGAGCAAGAAGCAAGAGCAGAGGTAGTGGTGGGGCAGGCAGCGAGGAAGGCCGGGAGCCAGGCGAGCCCGGGAAGAAGCAGTACAGACACAGAGCAGGCAGAAAGATTGGGAGGATGAGTACGGGGGTGGGAGGGAACTGGTCTGGCAGCGCAGACACCCAGTGGCCCTCTGGAAAACAGCTCCGAGGGAGGAAAGGCCAGGCCAGGAGGCTGGGGAGAGAAGAGGAGGGGAGGCTGGGTGGAGAGATCCCATTCTGGAACGCCCTGGGGGAGGAAGGGGAGAAAGGACAGTAGCCTGAGGTGGGAGGGCCACGGAAGCGGGTATTTTAGAGAGAATGCCTGAGTGCCAGAGCAGGGAGTGTTGGGAGGAGAGCAGGACCCCAGGATGGCCCACACCCTGAGTTTATAAGGAAGAAACTGGGTGCTGTTTCTGGCCTTCCAAGCCTGCTGGCCACCTTGCGAGATGTTTGGAAGCAGGAAGCGCGAGCCAGAGTGGAACTTTTCTTCTCAGGCCTATCAGGATACCTGGCAGGGAAGTGGGGCCACAAAAGAGCCCTCTCTGCATCACAAGTGGGCAAAAACATGTCATTTGCAACCTGCAAGCAATCCCACCCAGAGGTGAGAATCTAAACGACCTCCTCAGAAGCCAAGAGTACGTCCCCCGAGCCAGCCTGCCTGGGTTCAAGTCCTGACTCTGCCACTTTCTAGCTGGGTGAACACAGGAAGCCTATTAACCTCTCTGGGCCTCAGTTTCCTCATCTGTAGAATGGGAACAACCTCAGTACATGCCACACCGGGCTGTTCTGAGGCATGACCAAGATAAGGCATGTCGAACGTGACTAGTATCCAGCCAGCGCCAGTGTTGAGTCCATTGTCCCTGGGTTATGAGGACACGACGGCAGGAAGGAACAAGCTTTTCCGAGAGGAACAAGAGCAGACATGGCAACCATAATTCTCCTATGCATTTGTCCAACAGATGGCTGGGGAAAGAATGCAGACTGCAGCTGAAGCTCCCATGGCCCATTCATGAGGATCCACACACAGCAGGGGAGCATTTTTAGCTTCCTCGCCAGACGTGCGCCACTCCCCACTCCCATCCCTGGGGGGCAGGGGGTGCGTATGAGCAGAAAACCACAAGCCTTCTGGAGGAAGTGTTTTCCCACTACACCAGAGTGGGCTGAGGCCTGGGAGTATCTGCCAGGAGTCCCCTGATGGGAGGGATGCTCCTTTCCTCATCACCTTCTACTTGCTGGAGAGAACAGTAGCTTCAGGGGCAGACCATGGTTTGATGGGGGAAGGGAGTGATTGGCGACCAGTGGGAGGAAAGAAGTGAATGTAGCGAGGGAAGCTGGCCTGTAAAGCAGAGCCTCAGAGCTGGCAAAGCAGAAATACTGCTGAATCTTCTGGCTGTTCACGAACCGGAGGGGAGAAAGTTAAGATTTCGCACTTATTCCGCTTGCAAAAACATTAAACCACAGAGGCAGAGGGACGGAGGCCTGGGTGCAAATCCCGCCCTGCCAACTCTTCACATCGTTGCAGTGCTTTATGCTGCTATTTTAGGCCAACTGTTTACAAAAGCAATGAATGAATGTCTAGAGGCAGCGCACAAGGAGTAATTTTAGTTGTGTGTGTGTGTGTGTGTGTGTGCACATTCTTAGTATCGCTCAGCCTCTAGTAGTCCCTCCACAAATATCCTTTGAATTGAACTAAATGTAAAATATAATTTGATTATGGAAGCAGTTAAGGAAAGAAACACCCACATGATCCCTGGCACAATTTTGTACTTTTTATTTATTTCGCAAATAATCATGTAGCTTGTACAGGCACTGTTCTGAGCATTTTACACATACTGACTCACTTACCCTCACAACGGCACTGTGAGAGTGCAGGTGAGGAAACCAAGACCCCCAGAGATGAAGGAACTCGCTCCAAGCCACACAGCCAGGACGCAGCCATTGAGGGATTCAAACCCACACCGTCGGCTGGGCTCAGTGGCTCACGCCTGTAATCCCAGCACTTTGAGAGGCCAAGGCGGGCAGATCACCTAAGGTCAGAAGTTAGAGACCAGCCTGGCCAACATGGTGAAACCCCCATCTCCACTAAAATTACAAAAAATTAGCTGGGCGTGGCGGTGGGCGCCTGTAATCCCAGCTACTCAGGAAGCAGGAGACTCTCTTGAACCCAGGAAAGGGAGGCTGCAGTTAGCTGAGATTGGCCACTGTACTCCAGCCTGGGCAACAGAGCAAGACTCTGTCTCAAAAAGACAAAATAAATAAATAAATAAATAAATAAATAACCCACACCATCTGGCTCAGGGTCCACGCCCTAACCTCCGGGCTGTGCTGCCTTTGTCCAAAAGTTTGCTTCCAACTAAAGACCAGAGATGGGAGGGAGTCGCATTCTCCAATCTCTTTAAAAGGTCCCATTACCAACATCACAGAGCCTCTGCCACTACTGAGGGGTTTATGGCGATGCCTGCCACGTGGTCTTTCTTTTCATGGTTCATACACAACCAGGAAGTGCCTAAGGCACACAAATCTTAAGTATACAGTCTGATGATTTTTTACGTGGGTACACACCTGCATAACCCCCTCCCAGATCAACAAATGTCTACAGAGACATTTCCAGCTCCCAGCAGTCCGGGTGGTGTGCCCCTCCCAATCAGAGGCTATCTACCCCAAAAGCTAACCTGATTCTGACATTCACACCATAGATTAGTTTCGCCTTGTCTAGGATTTATAAATGGAATCATATGGTGTGTACTCTTTTGCATCTGATTCTACTCGTCAAATTAAAAATCACATAAAATTAGCACACGGTTAGACAATGATAGTGGGAGAAAGGAGGGCGCGGCTGAGTTTCTTTTCCTTCCAAGCAGCCCCCTAGCCTGTTCGTATTTGGGCTCAGTGACTGATCAAAAGGGACAGTGGGAAGAGCTGGACACTGGAGTTTGGAAACACAGGAGTTGACCTTGGAAAACCAGTGAACCGCAGGGGGCAAAAGAGCTGCCCCGCCTGGAGAAGGCATTGTGGGATGGCGGAGGCAGGTGGGTCAATTCTGTTGCTTCGGATGTCCAGAGGGGAGAAGGTTTTATGAGGCCTTAAAACGCTCACATCGGGTTCCTCCCACGCCATGCGCTAGGAGCACCCCATGTGGCCACCGGTTCCTCCCAGGTTGGCTCTGGCCGGGGCTCCCCGGGTGCAGACAACCTCCCAACGACCGCGCATCCGCCCGGCAGGCGCGCCTCCCTACCTGTGCACTGCTGGATGAAGTGCTGGTACTCCGCTCCCTGCTCGCCGGGGACGATGGTGGAGCCGTCATATTTAAAAGTCACCCTTTGGGTTGGGAGAAGAAAAAAACACACACACACACATCAGCGCTGGTGGCTGCGCGGCGCGGCGCTTGCAGAGGACAATCTAACAGACGCGCTGGCCACGGAGAAGCCCGCGGGGGCCTGGCACGCCGTCCCGGAATAAGGCGAGGAAGACAGCGCGGGAGGCCCCGAATCCGTCCCGCCTGGAGGCCGGCTCGGTGCACGAGGCCCCGCGCGAGCCCGGGGAGCGGGGCGTGGAGAGGAATGAAAAGTTCCTACCAGATGACGGCTGAGCCGTCGTCGCGCACCAGGTTGTACGCCGCCCGGCAAGCCTCTTTGTCGATCTTGGTGGCCATCGCCGCGGGGCCTCAGCGGGACACTGTCCGGGGCGGCCGAGCGCGCCCCTGGCCGGCGGCGGGAATGGGAGCGCGGCGGGTACGCGCCGAGGGCGCACGGGCTGGCGGCGGTGGCTACGGCGACGCGGCGCCTGCGAGCTCCGAGCACGGCGGCGGCTTCCACTGCGGACGGAGAGCGCGCGGGGACCCCCAGGCCGTGGCCCACCCCGCCCCCCCGCGTCCATTGGCCGCCCAGGCCGCGGCCCGCCTGGTCATTGGCCGCCGGGCTGCGGGGGCGGAGCGTCTTGATTCTCCGGCGGCCAATCCCAGCCCGGAAGGCTTGCGCAACTCGGAGATGGGGGCCGGAGTAGGGGCTTTGCCTCCTCCCTCTCCCTCCTCCCTGCCGCTCTCTTCTCCCCCAACATCCCTCTTCTCTCTCCTCCTTCTCACTTCCCCTCCTCCCCTCCCGACCTCTCCCTGGAAATTCCCACTACCCTAACCCCCTTTCCCACCCCGCCTTCCTCCTCTCCCTCCTCCTTCCTTTTCTTCCCCCCACTCCTTGCTTCCCCCACTTCCCTGACCTCTTCTCCCTACCTTCCCTCCCCCTCTTTCTCCCTTCCCCCTTATTCTTCTTCCTCTCTCCTCCTCCCTCTTCTTGCCTATCCCAGCCCGAAACTTCTTCGTCCTCCCTATTTCTTTCTCCCCAAGGTCTCTTCCTTCCTTCTCCTTGACCCCCTCCCCTGCTTCCCCCTGGCTTCCCCTCCCTCTTCTCCACTTATCCTCCCGGCATCTCCTCCCTCCCTGTCCCCTATTCCCTCCTCCCATTCCCCCTCTCCCCCTTCCTCATTCTCCCTTTGCCCCTGCCCCGAGGCTGCAGGGCTGCAGAGCTCCACAGGGGACCTCCACGTGGATGACGTAATGCATCGAACCCAGGGAGACAGGCTGGCCACTACCTACCCCAGCGTTTGGTTCCGTGGATTCTAGGTGGGGAAGAATTGGAAAGAATGAAGCATTTTTAATAGGAAGAAGTAGAAAGTGGACTGCTTCCAAAACGCTGGTGGGCTCTCTGTTTACTCTAGATTCTGGTCATTTGCATTCCTATCTTAACCTCTCCCTTTGGGCTCCTCTGAAAGCAAGAGCTGACTCATTCTGTCTTCCTCATTCCTTCACTGACTCATTCATTCATTCCCTCATCCAGCCATTCCACAAAGACCAGTTACAGCGTCCAGGCGGGTAAAAAGGCAGGATCCTGAAGGCTGGGCTCTTAAATTGCATCCAGTACTGCCACTTTCCAACTAAAGGACCATTGGAAAGCCTCAAAACCTCTCTTAAATGACTCCTCAAATGGGAAAAATAGTATAACTGATATCACTGCTTTGTTTTAATTGAAATGACACATGGAACAAATATACTAGACATTCGATAAAATGTCATCATTTTTGGTTATTAAGTGATAAAAACAAATCCTAAATAGAAACCCAAAAGGTCAGGGACAATGTCCAATTAATATTAGAATTCTCAACAAGCAAAAAAACAAAAACAAGAAATTGAATGAACGAATCAACCAGTCAATCAATGGGTAGTTGAATGGGTGGGTGGACAGGAACACAGTTTCAGAAGAGTAGAGGCTAGATGCTGTTATAAGACAAAAAGAAATTCTCATTTCATTCCTCACAAAGCAGTTCCTACCTAACTCTTTGATAAGCGTAGTGGGACAATTGGCCATTGGAAAGAAGAACAAAGATGGATCCATTGATCAGGGAAAATTGCAAAAGGATCAAAAATATAAACACAAATAAAGGAAATCAGACCAGTTGCAGTGGATCACACCTGTAATCCCAGCGCTTTGGGAGGCTGAGGTGGGAGGATCTCATAAACTCAGGAGTTCGAGACCAGCCTGGATAACATGGCGAAAGCCCATCTCTACTAAAAATACAAAAAGTAGCCAGGCATGGTGGTGGACGACTGTAATCCCAGCTACTTGGGAGGCTGAGGCAGGAGAATCGCTTGAACCCAGGGGGGCAGAGGTTGCAGTGATCTGAGATCGCACCATTGCACTCAAGCCTGAGCGATACAGCGAGACTCTGTCTCAAAAAAAGGAAATCACAAAAGTGCCAGAAGAAAATATGGGGAGCTTCCTTCTAACCACAAACCATGTTACCCAAATCCAAATCCAAAAGCCATTGAAAAGATGAATACATTCAAACATATAAAAAGTGATCCAAGAAAAAAAAAAAAAAACCATACCATACCACGTGATGCAAAGAGTAAAAATTAAAAGACACAGCAGTAAAAAGTGTTTGCAAGTCAAGTAAAGAATTAGTCTTGCTAAAATATAGATAAGTCAATCTTAAAAAAAAAAAAGAAAATGAAAAGAAAAATGGTCACAGAACATGACCAGACAGATTAGATGATCTTAAACATGCGAAAAGATGCCCAACCTCAACTCCTAGTAAGAGAAATGCAAATTCAAGCAAAACAGATACCTTTAAAAATAAATAACAAACAAGCAGGTTGGCAAAAATAAAAACCTCTGACCAGCCTACTTTGCTGGGGAGGCTGTGAAGACCCAGGCCCTCTTGTACCTTGCTGGTGGGAGTGTGAATTGACAAAACCCCCATGGAGCAGCATGGAGGTCAGTGGGCAATGTCTAGCAAATTTACAAGTCTGTGTGCCCTTGATCAACCCATTTACCCTATAGGGTCCGTGGTGCCCGGCCCTGGCTGGACATGGGAATCACCAAGGTCCTCTGATCCCACACCCAGACATTCTGATATAATTGGTCGGATATATGCCCTGGGTATGGAGATTTTTTTTTCTTTTTTTTTTTGAGACGGAGTCTCACTCTGTTGCCCAGGCTGGAGTGCAATGGCGTGATCTCGGCTCACTGCAACCTCTGCCTCCTGAGTAGCTGGGGTTACAGGTGCATACCACCATGCCTGACTAATGTTTGTATTTTTAGTAGAAACAGGGTTTCACCATGTTGGTTAGGCTGGTCTTGAACTCCTGACCTCGTGATCTGCCCGCCTCGGCCTCCCAAAGTGCTGGGATTACAGGTGTGAGCCACCACACCTGGCCTTTTTTTTTTTTTTTTTTTTTGGTTCTTGCCTGCCTCAAAAAACTGTCACCCAGGCTGGAGTGCAGTGGCGCAGTCTCAGCCCACTGCAGCCTTGACCTCCCAGCGATCCTCCCACCTCAGCCACTCAAGTAACTGAGACTACAGGCACGTGTGCCACCACACCTGGCTAATTTTTGTATTTTTTTTGTAGAGACAGGTTTTTGCCATGTTGCCCAGGCTGGTCTGGAACTCCTGAGCTCGAGTGATCCGCCCGCCTCAGCCTTCCAAAGTGCTGGGATTAGAGGTGTGCGCCACCCGTATGGGGATTTTCGTAAAGCCCCCTGGGTGATGCTTATGTTCAGCTGGGGCTGAAAGTCACTGCTAGATACACTTGTATGTGTGCAAAATATATCCAGGTTATTCATTGAGATTTATTTTTAAGGCAGAAGGTGAGAGCTAACCTGAGTCCCCATTAATGAAGGGCTAGACGAATAGGTAATAATACTGGTGAACCATGCAGGGCTGTGAAGCTGTAAAAGAAAGAAAGGATGAGGACTCTCTCTAGATGCTGATATGGAACAGTCTACAAGATAGATCAGGAATAAGCAAAGCGAGCTACTGAATAGTGTTTGGAACAATACTACCTTTTGGGTAAAATGGGGTGGAGTGTTAATATTGTATTTGTTTTGTTTTGTTTTGTTTTGTTTCACACAGAGTCTCACTCTGTCACCCAGGCTGGAGTGCAGTGGCGCAATCTCGGCTCACTGCAACCTCTCCCTCCCAGGTTCAAGTGATTCTCCTGCTTCAGCCTCCTGAGTAACTGGGACTACAGGTGCGCATCACCATGCCCAGCTAATTTTTGTATTTTTAGTAGAGATGGGCTTTCACCATGTTGGTCAGGCTGGTCTCGAACTCCTCACTTCAAGTGATCCACCCACCTCGGCCTCCCAAAGTGCTGGGATTACAGGCTTGAGCCACCGCACCCGGCCTACATTTGTTTATATTGGCATTAAAACTTCTGGTAGAGTACACAAGAGAAAAGTAACAGTACCTGTGGTGGACATGAAGTTCAGAAAGTCAGGCAAAAAGGATTGGGGTAGGGGGCTTTTACTATATACTTTCTTAGTTTAGTTCTCAACCATGTGAATGTATTTTCTGTTCAGGATGCTAAACTACCACCCAAAAACGTGGCTGCCATGCTGAATTCGATCCTCAGTCTCCCTGGTTCAGCGTGTTCCTGGAGGAATCCCACGAATGTGCTGGGAATTGGGAAGCCCCACTTCATTCCGCCTTTCATTGCTGTTCTCTTTCTAGTCATTGTTGCGATCGCCCTCTACTGGACTAAAAGTGTAAGGGATTGGTTTGAAAGAGAACCCTGATTTTGAGCTCCTTGCTGTCCATTTGCCCAGCTAAAGGAGAAAAATAAACCTCATATCAGAAATAAACATTCTGTGTAAATATTTGTTTAAATTGCAATCCATGTGATAGAAAACAATCTAATTCAATTTATGTTTCTTGAAGAGAAATCAAACTATTTGACACTTACCTATGTGCTATGCACTGTGTTAAGAACTGCAGAAGTCAGCCGCGGTGGCTCACGCCTGTAATCCCAGCACTTTGGGAAGCCGAGGCAGGCAGATCATGAGGTCAGGGGTTCGAGACCAGCCTGACCAACATAGTGAAACCCTGTCTCTATTAAAAAAAAAAATACAAAAAAATACAAAAAGTTACCCGGGCGTGGTGGTGGGCGCCTGTAATCCCAGCTACTCAGGAGGCTGATGCAGGAGAATCGCTTGAACCTGGGAGCGGAGGTTGCAGTGAGCAGAGATCATGCCACTGCACTCCAGCTTGGGCGACAGAGCGAGACTCCGTCTCAAAATAAAATAAAAATAAAAGTAAAATAAAATAAAGCTATATTTAAAACAAAAGAACTGCGGAAGTAGGACAGGCACAGTAATCCCAACAATTTGGGAAGCCGAAGCAGGAGGGTTTCTTCAGCCCGAGAGTTTGAGACCAGGCTGATCAACATGGCAAAACCCTGTCTCTAAATAAAAATAAAAATAAAAGCTAGTAGGGTATGATGGAAAGTGCCTGTTATCCCAGATCGTGAGAGGCTGAGGTGGGAAAATTGCTTGAACCAAAAAAGATCAAGGCTTCAGTGAGCTATGATCAGGCCACTGCACTCCAGCCTGGGTGACAGAGCAAGACCCTGTCTCAAAAAAAAAGGCCGGGCGCGGTGGCTCAAGCCTGTAATCCCAGCACTTTGGAAGGCCGAGACGGGCGGATCACAAGGTCAGGAGATCGAGACCATCCTGGCTAACACGGTGAAACCCCGTCTCTACTAAAAAAATACAAAAAACTAGCCAGGTGAGGTGGCGGGCGTCTGTAGTCACAGCTACTCGGGAGGCTGAGGCAGGAGAATGGCGTGAACCCGGGAGGCGGAGCTTGCAGTGAGCTGGGATCCGGCCACTGCACTCCAGCCTGGGTGACAGAGCGAGACTCCGTCTCAAAAAAAAAAAAAAGGAATTGGGAAGTGCTATAAATTCATCCATCCATTCATTCATTCTTTCCTGGCACTGAGCCTATTTCATGTCCAAGGGGGTCACAAACTTACTTGCCTGTAGGGGGCAGGCATGGAATGTAAATGAACCAAGCACAGATCATGTAAGGAAATTTGTTCTGGAAAGGGTGATCCTCTCTGTTCTGTCTTCCTCTAGGTGAAAGTTTCATGTTCAGAGCAGCTTCCTTATCCAAAGAGGGTCACTGGTTCTCAGCTTCGCTATAGTTGCTATGCACATGCCAAGCTTGCAGTTGTTTCAGCAAAGCAAAAAATCTGGATGTCTCTGTGAAATCTCTTATTTTTACATTTTGGTGATAAAAATGTGACATACAAGAGCTACTTGTGTACAAATGTGAACTAGACAAATATCTCCCAAATATCTCTCAGGGCTTAAAGTCTATTATGGGTGACAAGCATTTACTTCAGTGTGGACACTGTTGGTTGTCAGCAAGAGAAAACTCAATTCAAATGGGCTTGAACCATGGAAAAAAAAAGTAGAGACCCGCTGACAAGAGTCCAGATGAAGGTGGAATTCAGGCATGGTTTAATCCTGGCTCTGTAGCTCTGCATGTCTCTACTTTGCCCTCCTTTGTGTATCAGTTTCATCTTCAAGCAAATTCTACCCCTCTGCCTGGCACATCCCATCCCAGAATCTAAATGGCTAACTTCTCATTCTGACCTCAAATGCTACCCCCTCCCTCAGAGGGGCTTTCCCCAGCATCCCAAAGTTTAGAAGTCCTCCTCTGTAACCCTCCACCAGCCACTATCACATAACCATTTTTTGTTTTCCATAGTACTCACTAATCACTATCTGAAATTACCTTTTTCATTTATCCCTTTACTTGAATATTGTCTATCCACTCCTAGAACATCAGGTCTATGAGGGCAGGAACAATGTTCATCTTGCTCACCACTGAATGCCAGCTCCGGGCACAGCACCAGTCCCAGACAGACACACAACTTGTTGTTGAATGGAAGGATGCAGGGCAACAGGGAGTGGAGAGTCAAGGAAGGTGGTATGGACAAAAGCACAGACGTAGAAATCAATGAAATAGAAGTGAAAGTCCAGAAATACACTCTTACATTTATGGCCCTTTTTTTTTTTTTTTTTTTTTTGAGAAAGAGTCTCGCTCTTTCTCCCAGGCTTGAGTGAAGCAGTTCAATCTCGGCTTTGCAAGCTCCTCCCATTGGGTTCAAGCAGTTCTCGTGCCTCAGCCTCTTGAGTAGCCACCACTATGCCCGGCTAATTTTTTTATTTTTAGTAGAGACGGGGTTTCGCCATGTTGGCCAGGCTGGTCTCAAACTCCTGACCTCAGGTGATCTGCCCATCTCAGCCTGCCAAAGTATTGGGACTGTAAGCGTGAGCCACCGTGCCTGGCCTGGTCAATTGACTTTTGACAAGGGTACCAAGCCAGTCCAATGGAAAAAGAACAGTCTTTCAACAAATGGTGATGGGACAACTCGATAGCACATGCAAAAGAATGGAGTTGGACCGTTACCTCACACCATATACAAAAATTAACTCAAAGTAGATCACAGATGTAAACATAAGAGTTACTCTTAGATGAAAAGATAGGCATAAATCTTTGTCATCCTGTATTAAGCAAAGATTTCTTAGCTGTGGCACAAAACGCAGGAGTGATTTTAAAAATTGGATAAATTGGACTTCATCAAAACTATTTTTTTTTTTTTTGAGATGGAGTTTTTTGCTCTTGTCACCCAAGCTAGAGTGCAGTGGCTCGATCTCAGCTCACTGCAACCTCTGCCTCCCAGGTTCAAGAGATTCTCCCATCTCAGCCTCTCGAGTAGCTGGGTTTACAGGCACTCGCCACCACGCCCAGCTACGTTTTCGTATTTCTAGTAGAGACGGGGTTTTACCATGTTGGTCAGGCTGGTCTTGAACTCCTGACCTCAGGTGATCTACCCACCTTGGCCTCCCAAAGTCCTGGGATAACAGACGTGAGCCACTATGCCCAGCCCAAACTTTTTGTGATTCAAAGGGCACCATTAAGAAGGTGAAAAGATAATACACAGAAGAGAAGAAAGTATGGGCAAAATCATATCTGATAAGGGTCTAGTATTCAGAATATTAAAAACAAAAACCTTTTACAACTCAACAATAAAAAGGTAAGTAACCCAATTTAAAAATAGGCAAAGAATTTGAAGAGAGATTTCTCCAAAGAAGTTTTACAAATGGCCACTAAGCACATGGAAAGATGTTCAGTGTCATTGGTCATTAGGGAAATGCAAATCAAAAGCACAAGGAGGCCGAGAGTGGGGGCTCACACCTGTAATCCCAGCACTTTGGGAGGCCAAGGCGGGTGGATCACTTGAGGTCAGGAGCTCTAGACCAGCCTGACCAACGTAGAGAAACCTTGTCTCTACTAAAAAAAAAAAAAAAAAAAAAAAAACTAGCAGGCGTGGTGGTGGGTGCCTGTAATCCCAGCTACTTGGGAGGCTGAGGCAGGAAAATCACTGGAACCCAGAAGGCGGAGGTTGCAGTGAGCCACTGCACTCCAGCCTGGGCAGCAGAGCAAGACTCTATCTCAAAAAAAAAAGCACAAGAGATACCACTTCACACCAGAAGATAGACAGACAATAACAAGCATTGGTGAGGATGTGAAGACACTGGGACTCTCACACAGTGCTGGTGGAAGTGGAAAATGGTGCAACTGCTTTGGAAAACAATTTGTTAGTTTCTCAAAATGTGAAACATAGAGTTATTATGTGACCCAAGAATTCCACTCCCAGGAATATACACAAGAGAAATGAAAACATATGTCCACGTGAAAACTTGGATGTGCGTGTTCACGGCAGCATTATTCATAATAGCCAGAAAGTGGAAACCTAAATATCTGTCAGCTGATGAATGGATAGACAAAAGTGGTTTATCTGTACAATAGGATATTACTCAGCCATACAAAGGAGTTAAGTATTGATTCATTCTACAACATGTACGAACCTCAAAAACATTATGCCAAGTCAAAGAAGCCAGTCACAAAAGACCACACATTGCATGATTCCATTTATATGAAAAGTCTAGAATAAGCAAATCTATAGAAACAGAATGCCGATTGGTGGCTGCAGGGGCAGGGGGAGGAAGAATGGGGAGTGACTGCTAGTGAGTATGGAGTTTCCTTCAGGGGTTGATGAAATGTTTTCAAATTCAATAGTGATGGTGGCTGTACAACTTTGTGAATTTGGTTGCACTAAAAAATCACTGAATTGTACACTTAAAAGTAATATATATGTCATATATATACACACACACACATACATACATATATATTTTGAGACGGAGTGCAGTGGCACGATCTTAGCTCACTGCAATCTCTGCTCCTGGGCTCAAGCAATTCTCCTGCCTCAGCCTTCCAAGTAGCTGGGATTACAAGTGTGCGTCACCACACCCAGTTAATCTTTGTATGTTTATTATTTATGTTTTACTATTTATTTATTTATTGAGACACAGTCTCACTCTGTTACCCAGGCTGGAGTGCAGTGGCACAATCTCGGCTCACCGAAACCTCCACCTCCCTGGTTCAAGTGATTATCCCACCTCACCTTCCCAAGTAGCTGGGATTATAGGCGTGCACCACCACACCTGGCTAATTTTTGTATTTTTAGTAGAGACGGGGTTTCGCCATCTTGGCCATGCTGGTCAGGAACTCCCGACCTCTGGTGATCCACCTGCCTTGGCCTGCCAAGGTCCTGGGATTATACGCGTGAGCCACCACGCCCAGCCAATTTTTGTGTTTTTAGTAGAAACGGGGTTTCGTCATGTTGGCCAGGCTAGTCTCAAACTCCTGACCTCAAGTGATCCACCCGCCTTGGCCTCCCAAAATGTGGGGATTACAGGGGTGAGCCACCACACCTGGCCAAAGTCTTGTATATTTTTTAAGCTCAGCAAAATACTAGCCCCAAAATTACATTTTTGAACTAAAAAAAGAGAATCACAGAAAGCTGCCAGGTTTCGGGCTGAGCACCCAGGCGCGTGGTTGATGAGGTGGCAGTGCTGCATCATGCTTGGGGTCACTGCATTTGAGCTACTGGTAGGACATGGCAGTGGAGACGTCCAGCCGCTGGACAGGTCTGAGACTCAGGACAGAGCCTGGCTTGGAGATACGGATCTGGGAGCCACAGGTCTTTGGGTAGTGATTAGGCCACGAGGGTGTTTGAGTTGTCCTGTGGAGGATGCTTAGGTCGAAGAAGAAGGTCTGGGGCAGAGCTTCATGAAACACCAGCATTTATGGGAAAAGGAACTTGCAAAGAAGACGGGATTGTCCAGAGAGAGAGAGGAAGAGTTTTTTGTTGTTGTTTTTTTTAAACAGATTCTCACTCTGTTTTTTTTTTTGAAACAGATTCTCGCTTTGTCATCCAGGCGCGGTGGCTCACACCTGTAATCCCAGCACTTTGGGAGGCTGAGGCAGGTGGATCACTTGAGGTGAGGAGTTTGAGACCAGCTGACCAGAAAACCCTGTCTCTACTTAAAATACAAAAATGAGCCAGGCGTGGTGGTGCACATCTGTAATCTCAGCTACTTGGGAGGCTGAGGTGGGAGAATCGCTTGAACTCAGGAGGCAAAGGTTGCAGTGAGCCAAGATCACGCCAGTGCACTCCACCTGGGCAACAAGAGCAAAACTTCAACTTAAAAAAAAATTCTATTATTATAACATATATTAGTAATAGTAATCATATTCTATATCATATATGTTATATAGTAACCACATTATGTAAAACTAATACTAGAAATGTCTTCCTGGCAGGGCACAGCGGCTCACACCTGTCATCCCAGCACTTTGGGAGGCCAAGGAATGCAGATCACAAGGTCAGGAGTTCAAGACCAGTCTGGCCAACATAGTGAAACCCTGATACTAAAATTACAAAAAATTAGCCGGATGTGGTGGTGTGCGCCTGTAATCCCAGCTACTCAGGAGGCTGAGGCAGGAGAATCACGTGAACCCAGGAGGCGGAGGCTGTAGTGAGCTGAGATCGCATCATTTCTCTCCAGCCCAGACAGCAATGCAAGACTGTCTCAAAAAAAAAAAAAGAAAGAAAGAAAAAAAAAATGCAACGTCTTCCTATAGATTGTGCGCTATGTGCCAGGCTGCATGCTAAGTGCTTGATGGCTATTTTCTCAGTGAATTCTCACATCAACCTGAGGAGACGCTGCAACTGTTCCCCCAATACAGATGAAGGAACTCAGGCCTCAAGACGGGAAAGTATACCTCCTCGTGTCTGAACATTGTGGAGATGCTATTTGAACCCAGGGTCTTGGCCTCTACACCAAGAAGTAGAGTTTGGGGACCTTGACATAGAACTGGGGTAGCTCACTACACGTGCCCTGAAGCAACTGAAAAATCTGTGCTGGCTTTATAAGAACCTGGTTTTTGCATGGACTTTATTTCTTTCATTGCAAAAACCTCACAGATTCTTTAAGGTCAGTGTCCTGGTTTTTCCTTCGGGCTACAGATTAAAAATAAAATAAAAATAATAAAAAAAAAAACCCCACCTCAGCTGGTAATTGGAGACTGGGAATAAAACATAACCCTGAAACTTGCTTTTCTCAGCAAGGTAGTTGTCATTCTGAAGCAGGTGCCTTACACGAAATGGCTATTTATAGAAAATGATATTTATGGAATCTGTGCTGATCTCACTGATTGTCAAATCTCTGAAAAGAGGCTTGCAGGAACATTGGAAGTTGCAGACGTGGAGCCCCTGACTGAGGGAGTGTCAAACAGCACTCTTGAGTGGTCCTCCCCAGGCCCCACGACCTGGGGCTTCAGCCTCCGGTGAGTAAGGGCAGAGGTGGCAGAGGGAGCCCAGGTCGTTTAGCCAGGAAGTGTGCTCCAGTGATTAGGAGCTTGGGCAGCTGCTCACCCAAACCCTGGCTCTGCCACACCCCTGAGCTCCAGTTTTCTCTTCTGTGAATGGAGTATCTCTCATGGAGGGTTTTTATTTTTTGCGGATCACAGTAGAAAAATTCATGTAAGGGGCCGGGCGCGGTGGCTCAAGCCTGTAATCCCAGCATTTTGGGAGGCCGAGATGGGCGGATCACGAGGTCAGGAGATCGAGACCATCCTGGCTAACCCGGTGAAACCCCTTCTCTACTAAAAAAATACAAAAAACTAGCCGTGCGAGGTGGCAGGCGCCTGTAGTCCCAGCTACTTGGGAGGCTGAGGCAGGAGAATGGTGTGAACCCGGGAGGCGGAGCTTGCAGTGAGCTGAGATCCGGCCACTGCACTCTGGCCTGGGCGACAGAGCGAGACTCCGGCACAAAAAAAAAAAGAAAAATTCATGTAAACATATGAAATGATAGCAGGTATTTTAAGTGCTAGCTTCCCAAACCTGTATATCTGTACATAACTTTTAACTACATTACCAAAAGTAGCACGCAGTGCTAGACTTCACCCTGGAAAACAGAAACTATCAAATATATAAAAGTAGGAGGCCAGGCATGGTGGCTCACGCCTGTAATCCCAACACTTTGGGAGGCCAAGGCAGGCAGATCGCTTGGGGTCAGGAGTTCAAGACCAGCCTGGTCAACATGGTGAAACCCCATCTCTACTAAAAATACAAAAATTAGCCAGGCATGATGGCAGTCACCTGTAATCCCAGCTACTAGGGAGGCTGATGCAGGAGAATCATTTGAACCAGGGAGGCAGAGGTTGCAGTGAGCCTAGATTGCACCACTGCACTCCAGCCTAGGCAACAGAACAAGACTCTGTCTCAAAAAAAAAAAAAAACTAGGAAAAAATGAATGCAAGGTATTAACATTGGCTACATCAGGGCCGGGCAAGCTGGAAAGCTGAGCAGGTTGGTGAAGCCCCCCAAGACTGGCCACAGCACAGAGACTAGCTAATGACCCTGAGCCAGAAGGACAGGGGAAGGAGGGGGGACCCTGGAGACCAGGGCCTAGCATCACCCAGGGATTGCTGGAGTGCAGAGCTGCGGCTGCTGGAGATTTGCTCCAGAGAGAGGTTGAAATACCCCCGCCTTTTCTTTCCTCCTGCCCTCCAGCCGGGAGCCACTGACCAGGGACTTGTGAACACAGCCTGAAAGGGCGACGCCTCCCCACCCCTCCACCTCCCTACCACTGGACTCCAGCATCCCAAAATTCCCAGCAGAGTAGGCCGGGCAAAGGGGAGGAGCAGGTCTAACAAGTCCTAGAGCAGGGCTCACACCCCAAACAAGGGTGCTCTACCACACTTGCTGCTGGACCACACTTTGCTTTGCGGCAAGAGAGCTCCTCAGGAACGGGAGACAGTTCTCAGGTCTTAGGGCCTCAGGAAGCCTCTCCTCTGCACGATAAACCCACACCCATAGCTTCTCCTCCCCTCCTAAGCCCGCTCTGTGTCAGCTAAGTCCCTGCTTAAGCACATCAGAACACAATTCCCAAAGTGTGGTCCATGAGACCTGAGAACCGTCTCCCCATTCCTGAGGGCTCTCTCTTGCCACAGACGGTCATCTTCCTACATGAACCTCTGGAGAGCAGAACAAAACCAGTTACAGAGAGACAGTGCTGGGGTCGACATAAAGAAGCTCTTTCCAATTGAGACCAAACACTGTTTTCTGTGAGGTAGTGAGTTCCCCGTGACAGCAAAGGGCTCTCAGAATTTTATGTATTTATTTTTACTTCTAATAGTACTTTGCTTTTTTTTCTTTTCTGTCTTCTTTTTTTTTTATTTATTTATTTTGAGACTGAGTCTCACTCTGTTGCCCAGGCTGGAGTGCAATGGTGTGATCTGGGCTCACTGCAACCTCCACCTCCCGGGTTCAAGGGATTCCCCTACCTCAGTCTCCCAAGTAGCTGGGACTACAGGCGTGCGCCACCACGCCCGGCTAATTTTTGTATTTTCAGTAGAGACAGGGTTTCAGCATCTCGCCACGTTGGCCGGGCTGGTCTGAAACTCCTTACCTCAAGTGATCTGCCCACCTGGGCCTCCTAAAGTGCTGGGATTACAGGCGTGAGCCACCATGCTCAGCCTCTAATAGTACTTTATTTATTTATTTTTATTTTTTTTTTTTTTTTGAGACGGAGTCTCGCGCTGTGTCACCCAGGCTGGAGTGCAGTGGCGCGATCTCGGCTCACTGCAAGCTCCGCCTCCCAGGTTCACGCCATTCTCCTGCCTCAGCCTCCGAGTAGCTGGGACTACAGGCGCCCGCCACCACGCCCGGCTAGTTTTTTGTATTTTTAGTAGAGACGGGGTTTCACCATGTTAGCCAGGATGGTCTCGATCTCCTGACCTCGTGATCCGCCCGCCTCGGCCTCCCAAAGTGCTGGGATTACAGGCTTGAGCCACCGCGCCCGGCCCTAATAGTACTTTAGAGAGAATATTTTTAAACAGGGTCTCACTCTGTTGACCAGGCTGGAGTGCAGTGGTGTCATCATGGCTCACTGCAGCTTCGAACTCCCAGGCTCAGGTGATTCTGCCACCTCAGCCTTCCAAGTAGCTGGGAGAACTACAGGCGTGCACCACCACACCCAGCTAATTTTTTGTATTCTTTGTACAGATGAGGTTTCACCATATTGCCCAGGTTGGTCTCAAACTCCTGGGCTCAAGCAATCCACCCACCTTGGCCTCTCAGAATGCTGGGATTATAGGTATGAGCCACGGCCCCCAGCCAGGAGTCAATTCTTGACCTACTGACTGTGGCCATTCTGAACTGGTCTCTCCTTTCGCTGCATCAAAGAAGTTATGGTGACACAGAGGATCTTGTATCATTCGTTGAGTTTTTACACTTGCTTTGTAAAAACTATCTGTTCTATTTCCCACTACCAGGCTATAAGTTTCCAGCAGACAGATTTGTTTATCTGTGTGACTTTAGGCAAAAAAAAAAAAAGAAAAAAGAAAAAGAAAATCTGAGGTTTTGGTTTTACCAAAACCACACAAATGTACCACGGAAATCCTTTAAACAGTAATTTTTCCTAGAACAATAAAAATATAATTGTAGGTTCATACATGTTTCTTTCTGAAACATTTATTGCATGCTGGAAAGGAGAAAGTATTACACTAGGGAGGCCCACAAAGAGGAAGAAATTAATGTGAACAACATGCAAATAAAAGGCCACAATTATCTGCAGCATTTGCTAAAGTGAGCCTGCCTTTGGCTCTAAAGTAAGCCTGCCCTTGACTTTCAGCCTATAACAGCAGCGTGCAGTAGGTAAAGAAATATTGTTGGCCGGGCGCGGTGGCTCAAGCCTGTAATCCCAGCACTTTGGGAGGCCGAGACGGGCGGATCACAAGGTCAGGAGATCGAGACCAACCTGGCTAACATGGTGAAACCCCGTCTCTACTAAAAATACAAAAAATTAGCCGGGCGTGGTGGCGGTGCCTGTAGTCCCAGCTACTCGGGAGGCTGAGGCAGGAGAATGGCGTGAACCTGGGAGGCGGAGCTTGCAGTGAGCCGAGATCGCGCCCCTGCACTCCAGCCTGGGCGACAGAGCGAGACTCCGTCTCAAAAAAAAAAAAATAAAATAAAAAAAGAAATACTGTTTAAGTTAGTTAACACAGAATACCCCATTTAATTCAGTAAATATAATAAATTACTGATCTTCAGTTCCGTATTTGGGCACATAATAGGTAAAGAAAACAGCAGAGAGGCCGGGCGCGGTGGCTCAAGCCTGTAATCCCAGCACTTTGGGAGGCCGAGGCGGGTGGATCACGAGGTCAGGAGATCGAGACCATCCTGGCTAACATGGTGAAACCCCGTCTCTACTAAAAATACAAAAAACTAGCCGGGCGTGGTGGCGGGCGCCTGTAGTCCCAGCTAGTTTTTTGTATTTTTAGTAGAGACGGGGTTTCACCGCGGAGCTTGCAGTGAGCCAAGATCGCGCCACTGCACTCCAGCC